>NC_090652.1:235381728-235542859 GCF_040937935.1 Hyperolius riggenbachi | reverse complement strand
ACCATACTGGGCCTGTGCAGTATGCTCCTGGTGACATCAGCGGGAGCGAGGACACGGCAACGCAGGCGCAGTGGTTTTCAGACTTTAAAGTCTGAAATTGCAGAAGTGAACCGGAGGCGGGGCCGGAGCATCAGTGAGTGGCTGCGCAGGCACAGGATGTCTGTCTGTTTGCAGGGGACCATTAGAAGCCCTGGGTAAGTTCAACTCATCCCCCCCCCCCCCCCTTCCTACAGTATTCCTTTAAGTACATAACCCATAGTCAAGTGCTCCATATATGATACTATGGACAGAGGGACTGTATATTGTCCTGAAGATGTGGGTTATTACAAAACGTTACTTATTTACTTGCTGAATAAATGATCAATCTTTTTTGGTGAATGCCAGTTGTCCAAACACTGAATTCAGCACAGGAGATTTGGGCGCAGCCGGCGCCACCATAGGCCATAATAGGAATTACGGCTATAGCAGCGCACAGGGAGTAACTTCGTCGCCGGCAGAAGACTGAGCTGAAGTTACTTATAAAACACAATAATTAGGCTTCCTGCAATTGCTGGAAGCTGAATTCTTTCATTCCCCACCATCCATGGCGGTCAACATCAGCAGCGACGTGCATTGATCGGAAGAAATGTAAGTCAATGGTGCCACAGATATTGGCACACGTTTTGGCGATACACATGCTTGCTATGCGTATTTCTGCCGCAGGAAGGGAGTGTTAGAGAGCCTCACTTATAGTTTGGCTTGCTGTCAAAAGTTGCATTACCGCGGGTATCTCCAATGCCTGTTTTTTAGTGGTGCGATCTTCCGATCACACTGCATCCAGTTGCTGGTGTGAAACCGGCCTCAGAGTGTGCGATTTACCCTTTTTCATTTATTATTCCCCATACAGACCGGGCTACTACACTGTTGGGCTGTTGGTATCCCTATGTCTTGTATTTTCTAGAAGGATAATAAAATGCTACAAAGCTATCTCCTGCTCCATTTATGAGTTTGTGCATTACTAGTGAAATGGTGAGCTTTGGTGTGACTCTACTGAGCCACTCATTCACCCAATTAGTGTGTGGGTGAACCTGGATGGTACAAAATGCTGTACCACCATGCAGTAAAGGTCAGCTGGATAGTGTACTGGTAAGGCTCTTGCCTTTGATGTTGGGATTAAAGAGACACTGAAGCGAAAAAAAAATTATGATATTATGATTTGTATGTGTAGTACAGCTAAGAAATAAAACATTAAGATCAGCTACATCAGTCTAATTGTTTCCAGTACAGGAAGATTTAAGAAACTCCAGTTGTTATCTCTATACAAAAAAGCCATTAAGCTCTACGACTTTCAAAGTCGTGGAGAGGGCTGTTTTCTGACTTTTATTCTCTCAACTGTTAGTTTAATTTTTTACTTTTCCTCTGCCAGAGGAGAGGTCATTAGTTCACAGACCGCTTTGAAAGAATCATTTTGAATGCTGAGTGTTGTGTAATCTGCACATATTCGAGAATGATGCAATGTTAGAAAAAACACTATATACCTGAAAATAAAAATATGAGAATATTTTCTTTGCTGCTAATCTTCTAGTAATTATTCATAGTACACAACCAATTCATTATATCCTATATATTTTTTTTCGCTTCAGTGTCTCTTTAAAGCCTTTGACCAAGGTGTGAATTCTGGATCAAACCAGTAAAGAGTATTTGGGCAAGGTTCCCTAATGATCCTGGTTGCCCTAAGGTGCTGCAGCTCTGGCGCTTTGAGTCCACCAGCACAATATAAATGTTCTAGGTCTTGTCTAAAGGTCCACAAGCTTCTGTCTTGATCACGAGGGAGAAGACCGATAGGTCTGTCCTGATTCTGTAACTGAGATTTGCTCTGGTTGCTTTTGGGTATTGTAGAACAGCAGTTATAAATAAGTAGTAAAGGTGTTTTTTTTTTTTTTGTTTTGTTTTTTTTTTTTCCTATCTGCTCTTGCTTTTAAGGGTAGAAGTTTACTAGTGGAATGTGTTGAAGGCATTTTGTCATCTTGAATAAAATGTGTGCAATACATTTTTATCTAGAAGCTTCCTACACCATTTGGAAACAATTTACATTGCTGCTCCTCTCTTGGAATGTAAATGACTGTATAATGCATTTCAGTCACATAAGATTCTGCTGCTTCTGTGCAGTCACCAGAGTTGTCTTCTGTACTACACACTCTGAAGTGTTTTCCAGAGTTGTAGATGAAAGAAACCATCTTGGCTATTCAACAAATCCTTGACTGCCTTGAGAATATACAGCATGCCCACTGAAAATTACTGTCAAATACAGATTGCTTTTTTTACAAGTCAGTAAATTATTTAAAGGCCTAGTTCAGGGACATCTTAGAATGCATTCATAAACATTTTGTAAAAAATAGTAAAATGCATAAGCAGTTTATTGTAGCTGGTGACCTGCAGACTTGCATTTGCCTCTTGCTCTTTCTCATGTGTACTTGGCATCCTGCAGTGACATGAGTAGCATAAAGGAGGACAACTTTTTTTTTTTTTTTTTTTTTTTTTTGTTCACCTCCCTAATGACAGACAGCCTGGTTATGTAATGTACAATGCGAATAAATACATTAAGAACAAGGTCCCTGACCTTTTGGCTTTAATTGTAAGCATTGTAAGCAAAAATTTGGTACCTGTATTGGCCAGGGTCTGCAGATGACAGTGCGCTTTTTTTTTTTTTTTTTTTTTTTTTTTTGTGTGAGCGCAGACCATCTTCTATCCCTGTAGGTGCTCAATGGCAGAACTTTTCTGTGCAAGATACTTGATTCAAATTAATTGGTTGGACATCGGCTAAAGCTCCTCTTGCTATCTCATACAATAAGATAAACATCAGAGAGAACATCCGTTAAACCCCCTCTAAATTTAAATTTAAAAAAATCTAAAAACCCTAGTCAGTGACTACAATAGCAGTAGCTGCTAATCCTTGTTTGGTAGGGCTCTAATATTACTCCTGGTCCATGCTTTAATACATAAATCGTACGTTTCACACTTTTTTTTTTTTTTTTTTTTTTTTTTAATTTTGTTTGGCTTGGTTTTGCAAAAAAAACTCACAGAATTTGTAGTCTGTTTATAGCAAGTATTGCGAGCATTGCTCACTTAGTGAGACCTTCCCTGATTAATTTTCTTCCCATCCATGTTACTTCTAGACCGATGTAACGACCAGGACACGAGGACCTCCTACCGGATTGGAGACACCTGGAGCAAGACTGACGCCAGGGGGAACATGCTGCAGTGTATCTGTACAGGCAATGGCCGTGGGGAGTGGAAGTGTGAGAGGCATTCCTCTGCTTCTGGTGAGTTCCAGATTGTTTTTTTTTTTTTATGGCTAAGCTAACAAGAGGTTAGTAGCGCTTGCAAAGTTTAAAAAAATAATAAATAAATGGTAAAGGGTGTATTTTATTTAAGTTGTGCCATAGTGGCCTGGCCTCCCCCCTCCCCCAGTTCATCTTTTACATTTTAGCCAAGGATGGGCTTTAAAGGGAACCCGAGCTAAGAGGGATAGGGGGGCTGTCATATTTATCTCCCCTTTTAAACCATGCAAGTTGCCTGGCTGTACTCATCCTGTGTCTCTAATACTTTTTTCACCATAGACTCTGAACCAGCATGCAGCAGATCAGGTGCTCTGACTCTATTAGCTGCATGCTTGTTTCAGGGTTGTGGCTCAGACGCTACTGATGCTAGATCAACTGGACTGCCAGGCAACTGGTAATTTTCTAAAGGGAAGTGTATATATGGCAGCCTAAATACCACTCACCTAAAGTTCCTTTTCATGCAGCTGGAGGTTTTGATTTGCTAAATTTCGTTCACTCACTAAAGGTGGCTGCACGCTATTTAATAATAATTTGTTTTACTCCCTTTCAATACACGAAGTACAATCTGTCACAATCTGAAAAATCTGACCAATATACCACTCAGATGTTCTCTCTCTCTCTCTCTCTCTCTCTCTCTCTCTCTCTCTCTCTCTCCCCCCCCCCCCCCCCTATGAAAAAAAAAATATTGAAAAGTATTTCAGCCTATACATTAAAGGAAGCTGGCAGGTCGGCAGCTGATGCAGAGGGACCCCCGTGTGACCCGCTGAGAGCGGAGCCGCAGCAAGTGATACTCAAGCTCCCAGGGGCTGGAGGAAGCCCCAGGTAAGAATCTGTTTTTAATTTTGCCTGAGGTTTCCTTTAAGAAACTGACAACCTACCATTCAATGTTTAAGATTGATCAGAAAAATCCACTACTCCTGATTTTATATTGAAAAAAAAAATGGAAAAGTGTTTTTTTTTTTTTTTAATCAGATTTCTCAAAAAAAAACAAAAACCTCATTTTATTGTATAGTGTGTGGCCACCTTGAGTCAGATTTGCATATTCGGAATTCCAAGTAAATACCTTGGTTAAAAACAAGTTATGAGAAAACAAGTTCTGTTTCTCAAGTGCCGAGGTTCTTGATTAGTGCAGCGTCCATACTGAAGCCTGCCCACTAAGGGAACAGACACCTTCTTGGAGTAGCATCGAATCTGACAGCTGCGTGCTGAAAACCCCAACATTTAGAGAGCTGCCAAAACCAGCTACTTGTCTGTTCTGCTGATCTTTTCACAGGTTGAGTCACACCTGCAATAAGCCTGCAGGCAGTGGAGTCTGAATCTTTAATCTGCATTCTTGTCCTGGGTCAGTGATTCAGAATCCATCAGAGGCAGTGGACCAGCTAGACAATTTAGCATTTTCAAAGCATCTCTCTCAATTCATATTTCCTCTGCAAGATTTTTTTCCCCACAGCTGGATAAGAATCATTTTTCTACATAGACTCTGCGTGGAAGAAATGCTTCCATTAAAGATAAAAGATCTGTTAAAGCGGACCTGAACTAAGAACTTCCTCTCTGCTCTAAAAGATAAGCAACAGCTTAATAACCTGTAAGCTGTAACAAACAAGCAACTCTGTTACAGCTGAAACAAATCCTGCTATAAATCTGTGTTGTATACTTTCTGCTTTAATGGAAGAAGACATAGGGTTAACATCCTGTGTTTACAAATTAGCTGCTCTGCCATGGCAGAGGAGATTCCTGAGCTGACACAGCTGAGAGATCAAATTAAAGTGGTGATTAGTCACAGATGAGGGGGAATTAAACAGGCTACACTCCCCAAATACATACAGGGTGCAATTCTCGGGTTTTCCTTATGTCCTGTGCAAGAGGACCAGGTCCACTTTAAACTGAGAACAAATGAGGAAACCTAGCGTAAGGTTTTATATTTTTTTTTTTTTTTGTTTTGTTTTTTTTTCCATTATTGTTATATATGTGTATGTATTTCCCTATGTAGGAGTTGGTGTAGGTCCACAAATAAACATCTTCCCAGCTGTGCGAGACGTCGATCAGTGTGTGGCAGACAGTGGAGTCCTCTTCTCTGTTGGAATGAAATGGGTTAAAACTCAGGGAAGTCAGCAGATGCTGTGCACTTGCCTTGGCAATGGAGTCAGCTGTGAGGAAAGCAGTGAGTACCGTGCAGCCTTTTTCCTTCACTTTTTTTTTTTTTAACATTTGAAGTCCTTTAAACTGCGCATGTTTGTTCTTCTCCAAAACAGTTGCAGTTGGAACTTATGGTGGCAACTCTAATAACGAGCCTTGTGCTATCCCATTCATCAATGGTGGCAAAACCTACTATTCCTGCACAACAGAAGGTCGCCAAGATGGAAAGCTATGGTGTGCAACAACCTCCAACTATGATGAAGACCAGAAGTATACCTTCTGCACAGAGCAGCGGAGTAAGTTGCATTGTAGTCAACCTTTTTGATATTTGCATATATACTGTACATACTACTTTTTTTTTTTTTTTTTGCTCGCTCCCTCCCCCGCCAGCCAATCAGCGTGATCGGCTGTCATAGGCTTCAGCTTATGACAGCGGATCACTTCCGCACTGACAGAGGGGACAGCCATGTCACACATCTGTCCCCAGTACAGCGCTGCTGCAGATCACAGCGCTGTACAAAGTAATTAGACGGCGGTTTCGCCGTCTAACAGTCTCCGCCGCTCGGTGACTGAAGGCAGAGTAGAGCTCCTCCTTCCAAGCAGGAGATGCATGCACAATCTCCTGCTTGCCCCATAGACAGCCGTTCACGCCAATCATCGTGGATCGGTCCTGGGGCTCCCGCACTGCTCACGCCAATTGGCGTGGAGCAGTCGGCAATTAGTTAAAATGCCACCCATTGCATGGTTATTCTTAAAATACCAGTTACTTGACTATATAGTACTGATCCTCCTACTTGCTGTTTTTCAGTTGCTAACAAGGACCCAACTACACTTACCATATAATTACTATGGTGCTTTACAGCACCAAGGGCCCAGTACTGGAAAACTAATTAAGCATTGTTTTTTTTTTTTTTTTTTCAAGTTAGCCATAGCATTTGGCAGTGAATCTGAAATGATGAGCGTACTGTAAGTGTTCTTGAATACGGAAATGTTGGTTCTTCCTCCTTTATACTGGGACACACATTCCATACTAAACACTGTTCTGTACAAACTTTTGAGTGCCCATGGATTTCCTCAATCCCCTACCCACTTCCCCGGCTGAACAGGGTAGGTGCAAACTGGAACCCTTGCTTTTGGGCTACCTAGTAGTTGCTATTACTGAACTTGTGCCTCTGATTGGCAAATGGCATTTGTAGAACTACTGTAGGTCTCCAAGGGCAGATCTGTCTTTTTTTTTTTTTTTTTCCCTCTACAAAGGTATCTGTTGGTTCCAGGCAAATGCATTTAAACCTTGTTTTAGTATAACCTGTTTTGAAGAGTAAAAAAGCAGTGAATGTTTTTAAGATTTCAAAATTTTTAACAATTTTTTTATATTTCTCTATCTTCTATGAAGCCCTGATTCAGACACGAGGTGGTAATTCCAATGGGGCTCTCTGTCACTTTCCATTCTTGTACAACAACCGCAATTACACAGACTGCACATCCGAGGGGCGTCGTGACAACATGAAGTGGTGCGGCACCACACTAGACTATGATGTTGACCAGAAATTTGGCTTCTGCCCTATGGCAGGTGAGGAATGCTTACGAATGGACAAAAATAAAACTTTGTAGGATTATATGCAGCTCACTTACATGAATGACAATTTCAATAAATTGAATCATCCCTGATGCCTGTAGTTCTATAGCTGTGTCCTTGTATGTGTATAGTGGGTGGGTTTTATTTATGGTGCGATCCTTGGTTGTAACAATAATTTTGTTTTACCCGTTTTGAAGCTCATGAAGAAATCTGTACAACCAATGAGGGTGTGATGTACCGTGTTGGTGATCAGTGGGACAAAATGCACGACCAGGGTCACATGATGAGGTGTACATGTGTTGGCAATGGCCGTGGTGAATGGAACTGCATTGCCTATTCCCAGTTAAAAGGTACACTTGCATCTGTTCTTTATATTTGTCAGTTGATGAAAACTTTCACCTCAGCTAACTGAGGTCTTTACTTGTTCTTTGTGACCCTGTCACTGAGACAGGAAGTGAAATAAACCTGAAATCTCAACAGTGAAGTAAAGATGCTCTAACCCTTCTCTCACACTACTAAAATAAGTGTATTCGCCCTGTGTGCTCATACGAGAGATAAAGGCAAAGGGCAGGCAATGGGAAGAGATTGCTAAAAAAAAAAAGTAGTCTAAAGCCTCATCTACACGCGTAGATGAGGCGGCGATCCGGCGGCTCGATTAGCCGCCGGATTTGGTCCCCGCGCCGCTTATCTTCCGCTCGATTTCCTGCCATTGTCCCCTCGCGGGGAACGAGCAGGGAATCGGCGGTGGGGAGATCCGTCCTGTCGGATCTTATCAATCGAGCCGCATCAGTGGCTCGATTGATAAGGAACATCGCGGCCGCATCTACGCGTGTAGATGTGGCTTTATACGCCAGAATATACTGTAGATAAGGGGCATAGACAGAGGAATTCTTAAGTATGGGGACCATGCTGGGAGAAGTACTTCCCTGGAGTTTGGCTATACTGTAACCAAACTCCAGTGCAAAATGCCGTGTGTGTGGGGGTGGTGGTTAGTGTTAGCAGTAGGTGGGGAAGTTAGGGTTAGGTATAGATAGGGGAGGGTTGAATTGGGATATAGTAGAATATTGGTAAAATTAGCAATATTCTATTACTGCTTTTCTGCCCATTTTTCCTTGGGCCTCTTTTGCATAGAATCATTGGAAGCCTGGGTGACCAATAAGGAGGGTTTTGGGATAATACTGTCTATGGCCATATTTTCAAACTTTTCAAGCACTTAAGTGAATTGTCCAATGTGTGCAATGTATAACTGGTGCATTTAAAGGCTTTCAGATAACTGGAAAGTTTAGCCAGAATGGTTTAAGCTGTCTAGATGGCTTTTTGGATAAACACATTTCTGCTGCCAGTTTACACTTTTATGTAGAGTTAAACAAGCATTGAAGGCTGGCATACAGCTCTGTGTATGTACTTAGCAGCTTAGGCTAGATGTAAAGCCATTTGGGAAATGTCTGCACTTGGCGGGACATACTGGCCAAGCGACAGTAATCTGTATAGTGACACCACTTCTCTTGTGCCAAACAAAATACCAATGGTGTATTGTAAAATGTCATGAAAGCTGTAAATCTCTTGCAGATACCAGTGAACCTTGATGTATGTCTTTTTTTTTTATTTCCCCCTGGACAGATCAGTGTATTGTGGATGGAGTCACCTATGATGTAAATCATTCTTTCACCAAGTATCATGAGGAAGGGCACTTGATGAACTGCACGTGCTTTGGTCAAGGGCGTGGCAGATGGAAGTGCGATGCTGTGGGTACGTATGTCATACAGTTTGAAATGTATCTGAAAACGAGAATTTAAGAATTCTCTGTATCTGAACTGCAGAAAACAATGAATACAGTTTTTTTTTATCTTAAACGTCCCCTCCTATTCGCTTGTTTCTCACTTGCTGTAACATTACAAAAGGTAGATCGTTCCATGCAGAGTAATAATTCCCGCTTTACTCTGCTGACCAGTATGGAACACGCACCTCCATGCAGAAGACTGGGCTTCCTCCAACTGCTGGGGTTTTCTGTGGCTGGGCAATTTTTAGGAATGTTGAAGTGACTTTCCACTATTGCTTAGAAAATTGAAATGGCTCGTGTTTGGCTCTACATTTTAGGTGTTAGTGGAAAACTTTATTTTACTTTGTAAGCATTTAAAGGACAACTGAAGTGAGAAGAATATGAATGCTGCCCCTTAAGAACCAGTGACTGCTGGTACAAAAAAGGGCTTACCAACTTCTCGCTGCATGGACTTGCCATTCACGCCACTCGCCCATCGCTGAAGCCCACTCACTCTGCCGTCTCTATGATGGCAGCGCTCCGTGAGACGGTCAGGAGCCGATTCCACTGGAAATGCAACAGCAGAGCAAGTGGGCTAGAGTGGCTGTAGCGGTGGTGCTATTCGTAAGCCCATCACTAGTAATTGTGCATTTGTGCGCACCTTCACTAGAGACAGTTATTTATATAGCAATATGAGACCTTTCTGAGCAGTCTGTATGCCACAAAGCTAGTAGTGATTTCATTTAAGGGAAAATACACTTAGTATTCAGTCAGAAAAGGTGCTTGATTTTTAAAGGGTAAACAAGCTGTGTGACAATAAATGACTTTAGCCAACCACTAACCATGAGTATAAGAAGAAAAAAAATTTGTGTTGTCATTCATATGAAAAAATGGTTAAATTATAAAATTGCCAGGGTATGTAATCTTATGAGCAAAACTGTATTTAGATTATAAAGAATTTCATGTGTGTCCGGTGTGGTTTTCATTGCCAATATTTCTATGTTCGCAATGGAAAAATAATGCAGTGATTTTCATGTTACACATTTTACAGCAATATAAATGAATTTGGCAATCATTTGCATTTTTTTTTTTTTCATCGCAATTTTTTTTAATCGCAATTGCTCTGGTGGGATTCGTCCCATTTATTAACATTAGCTGAGCATTTAGGGAAATCCACTAGCATTTTGATTCGCTCCCTAAATCACTCTAGTGGGTTCCAGCGCTAAGAACTGTTGCTGTCAGGAAGTTGTCACTAGGCAAAGAATAAAGAGTGGTGACCATGACCCATATGGAATTAACTTTTTCACCTCTTCATCTTCTCTGTAAACTATGTAAAAATGTGCGCAAAAGTTGGTGAAAAAGAACTATCAAATTTATTTTGCGTATTTGCTTGCTTGCTGGTGATTTTAAAAGGCATTTTATGACCAGTTGTAAAAATATCACCTAGGCAAAAACTCAGGTGAAAAAGTGAATTGCATATGGGCCGTTGTGTCAGCACATAGTGGACAGGTTGGTATTTTTATAGATTTAGTAAGGGGTCTAAATAACCTTTTACCAGTCCATTTAAACAGTGGCTTGTTCAATTTAGGGTGTTTTTGGAATGGAACTGACCATCCTCTGCATTAAACATATAACCAAATTTCAGTGTTGAGATTTGTTTGCTCAAAGAGTAAAACCAATACATCTCCAACACTGGAATCCTACTTCTCGGAAGCCTGACCTGCGCAATGTGTAATTTTGATATCTTTATGTAAACTTGCCTGACTGCTGATCTTCAGCCTTTTTAAATGGTTTAAAGTGCAACTGTCAGTCATAAAATTAAAAATCAATTCTTTATCTGGTGAACAAGTAGTAAGGATGCTAACCAGGCAATTCAAAAGTTAAAATCACTATTACTTTTCTTGTTGATAAATGATCATTCCCCAGTTTACCTGTCTCTTATTAGGTACACACAACATTTGGTACACAAAAAGGAAGTTGCAGGGCATGCTGGGTTGTCCTCTTATGCTTCTCCACTTCCCCTCAGATTTAACTAATGCAGCCTGATTGGCTGAAGCCTCTTTTACTCCTGTTTCCCCTCCAACACCTCTGTTTCTCTCTGATTGGCCAATATCTCTCATGCTGACACAATGCATTTTCTATAGTGAAGGGTGGGCAAATAAGGCATAGGAGAGGGCTCGTTCACATTGTTTTGCGTTTGGATTTTTTGTGAGGACCTTTTTTTTTTTTTTTTTTTTTTTTTTTATTTACTTCCTGATGCAAGTCAGGAAGTGAACACTTTTGAATGAGAAAATAATACATGCAATGTATTTATTCTTAAAATACACAAATGCAATTACTATACAAAGTGATTTTGTGAGCGTTTGCGTTTTTCCTATACCTTCTATTGAGGCAAAATTGCCTCAAAAATGGTACATGCAGTGCTTAGCGGATCTGAAACGAACCGCTCAGATGTGAACTGTCTTAGAGAATCATTGCACAAGCGCTTTCAGGGTGATTTTTGAAAATCGCCAGTGCTTAAAAAAAATCAAACTCCTCAAGTGTGAATGAGGGAGGAAATGACTTCAGGATTGGCTTTCGAAATAGCCACAGTTAAAATGGGAAAGGCTAAGAAGGATTTTATTTTCCTCCTTTCTTTTTTTTTTTTTTTTTTTTTTTTTTTTTTTTTTTCTGTAGACATATCACTAAAATCAAAATGGGGACAGTGCAATACATATGTTACGTAATTAGATAAATACTTGCTGTATGGGGTTTTTTTTTTTGTTTTTTTTTTTCTGAGATAGTATGGCTGACAGCTCCTCTTTAAGCCAAACAGCTATGCTGATGTGATGCTACTCTGTTTTCTGTAGTCTAGTAACAGTGAAAATGTTTGTCAGTATTTAGATCTCCTTTTTAAATGCTCCAAAGCGATATGACTCATTTTGGATAGGGTCCCTGTGGGGGTGGCTGAGGGCAAAGCTACTGATAACATCTGATCAGTTTATTTTTTTAGGTCAGTGGTTGATAAATACTGGGAGTTTCAAAGTGTTTTCTTTGGCTAATATTCAATGAGCTGATATCTCCCTGGTTACAGTACAAAGAGGCCGCTTTAAACTGGGGGTGGTATTGTTTCTGGATAAACACTGAGCATTCTCTTTTGGCTGGAAAATCTCAGCCCACCTTTTTCAGACTGTAAGGGAAAAGTATAGAACACAATTTATGCCAAGCGCCCTAGAAGGTCTCCTACATTGAATACCCAAGTAGTGCAGAACTGCAAACACTTAAAAAGGGAACCAGAGGTGAGAGACCTATGGAGGCTGCCATATTTATTTCCTTGTAAACAATACCAGCTGCCTGGCAGTCCTGCTGATTTTTCTGGCCAGTAGTGTCTGAGGCCCAGTGCACACCAAAAACCTCTAGCAGTTCTGCAAAACGCTAGAGGTTTTTGAAGCAGATTTCAGATAGGCATGTTTAGAGAGGTTTTCTAAACATGCCTAGCGTTTTTTGGAGCATTTTTGCGTAGCAGATGTCATATTTTGTTACAGTAAAGCTGTTACTGATCAGCTTCTATAACAAACGCCTGGAAAACTGCTCTGATCTAGCGGTTTTCCACTTTCCTATATTGAGGCAGAAACTCTTCAGAAATCTAAAAACTGCTGCAGCCCCCGTGTTTGTGGAAAAAATGGTGTGCACCATCCCATTCACTTTCATTAGCCAAGCGGTTTTCCCCCTGCAAGCGTTATAAACGCTCCAGAACCGCTCTGGTGTGCACCAGCCCTGAATCACATACCTGAAACGAGCATGCAACTCATCTTGTTAGATTTTTAGCAGAAACATCTATTCTGCATGCTTGTTCAGGATCTATGGCTACAAGTATTATGCTAGGTACACACAATGCATTTTTTCTATTCAATTTTCCGATTGATTCCCATTTCTTATCAAATTCCATTCACTTTTAAGAGAAATCGACCAGAAAAACGATCAAAAATATTGGACATGATGGAAATTGTCTGTAAAACCATCTATCTAACACAAAATTGTATGGTGTGTACCTAGCATTATGCTGGGAATACACGGCTCGATTCTGAGCCATTAAGATGGCTCGATAGATAATTTCCGACATGTTCGAGCAAGTAAAACGATTGAGCACCAAATTCGACCCGTGTATTCCCAGCATTAGAGGCAGAGGATTAGCAGGACAGCCAGTCAATGTGCATTGTTTAAAATAAATGTCAGTTTCTGTCTCTCACCTTGGGTCTATTCACATTTTGAACCACCTGTGGTGTCTGTGGTTCTAATATCATAAAGTGAAATCGGAGAAAGACTATATTCTGTTACATTTCTAAAATTCGATCTGGGCAAAACGAAAGGCCAAAGCGATGTACACATGCTGGATTATTATTGCCCAAGGTGATCGCTTGTAGTTGATGGTTCAATTAACCATTTGGATGAAATTCAATATTTATAATTTTTTTTTGGGGGGGAGGGGGGAGCTGGTTTACAAGACCTAATCAAAGTAAATGTATCACAGCAAACTGAAGCATTGGGTATCCAGTTATGTGTAGGGTAGTTGTCAAGTCTGGAAAAAATATTTCCTTGAATGCCTTCTGGGTTTAGCAGATCACTACCCCTACTGCATGGATAACTGCCTATAGGATTGCTTCTTTTGCATGTGGACTGTTGTACCAAGCTTTTATGAAACTTGTTAGTTTGACTGCTTATGACTGCTTTTTTTTCTTAGGTCTAAAAAAGTCACTTTATTTTTATGCTTCAGATCAATGCCAGGATACTGAAACGAAAAATTTCTACCAGATTGGCGACTCCTGGGACAAGGTTGCGAATGGAGTCAGTTACCAGTGCTACTGCTATGGCAAAGGAATTGGTGAATGGCACTGCCAGCCTCGTTCCTTCCCATGTAATATTTCATTTATTTTTTTCCTTGTGATTTTTTTTTTTTTATAATGCATAAAACCTTTTATTTAATGGAGTAGAAAAGAGTGTTTGGCTCATCGAAACAACAAACCAAGTCACTAGTGCATGTAACACTGTAATGTAGGATGAAGGACAGGTTATTGTCCTCCTGTGACCATTACTGCAATCCTCAGAGCTTCCAGGAACCATAAACCAAATGTTATGCTCCTGTCTACCTTTGCTTTCTGTCCTATTTGTTAAATGTTAAAATAAGTCAACCATTAATATGGTCTTTCAACACTGTGGTGATGTGGGCTAAAAGCAGCCAAAGTACCCTTCAACTTTGTTCAAACTTTGCACAATGGCTATGTGCAGCAATGTAAAATTTAATATATAACATTTTTGCAGCTGTTTTAGTATTTTCTTTTGTAGTAAAACTTTTGTGGACTAAATTCAAACTAATGTACCGTATTTGATTTTCAATTGGCTTGTATTTTGTATACATTCATGTAGATCGTGCTAAACAACATGGTATGTAACCTGAATTTTTCTTAGGTTTAGCTTAAAATTCTCTTCTATTTTTCTCAAATAGCTGGAAGTGGACCAGTCCAAGTGATCATCACAGAAAGTGCCAATCATCCCAACTCTCATCCCATCCAGTGGACCACCCCTCAGCAGTCCCACATCAAACACTACATTCTGCGCTGGAAACCGGTAAGCATGCCCTCATTCTGTGAATGTCTATTTTGGGAGACTAGTTCTTAGCATTATTGACCTTTTTCTAAATACATTGCCCCCCCCCCCCCCTCCTTTCAGTCTTAGTACCTCAGACATTCTTGGCCAAGCTAAACAATCCATACTGTACTGATAGATACTGTAAGACCTCTATGAGTTCTGTTTCACGGTAGCAAACTCCCAGACATCTGTACCTAAATATACATTTGCTTTGTATACAGAACTGATCTCTCCATTTTAGATGGATACTCTAGAGTTTAACTTAAAGCGGATCTGAAGATGGTTAAAAAAAAGTTTAACTTAACGTCCACTGTGAGCATCCTTGTTCGTGTTACGGGCGCGCGAACAAGATGCCCGTGGCCAGGGCCCCGCAGGGGGCTGGTAGAAGCCCCAGGTAAGCGAAATTCTTTTTGAAGTGAGAGTATTCTAGAGGCTGCCATCTTAACTCCTTTATAAACTATGCCAGTTGCTTGGCTGTCAAGCTTAGCTTTTGAATGAAGTTGTTTTTGAGTCACACACCTGCAACAGCCTTGCAGTCAGTGGACTTGGGATAGAGTCAGTCAATTTATTCTGTGCCAGTGACTTCAAGTATTAAGCTTCTTATACTTGTAGGAGGCATTTCGCTTGGCGGGGATTGAAAACTGATCCTTCATGCTAGTGGCGTAACCAATGAGCTTGAAGCCCCAATGCAAGTTTAACATGGGACACCAAGCACTTTATTGATATGGAGCCCCAAAACCTACCAGGGATAGCTTCAGTGTCAGAGAGGTGTATTTAGAGTAAAGGAACAGTTTAAAGATTACCGCTATTCAATGCGCATATAGAGCTGTTCATTACCAGCATAGCACCAATGGAAAGCTAATAAGATGGATGGAGGACCCCTAGTGGGCCCCTCTGGTTCAAGGGCCCCGTGCAGTCACAAGTACTGCATCCCCCTATTGCTACGCCACTGCCTCGTGCGACATTGCAGTGCTGAGGCTGTACAGACACATTGCTAGCCTGTAGGCTAGCAAACTGCTCTGTTTCTATGCGCAGGGCAGCTGGGATGAGTGGGGAGAACAATGCTCTCGGGCGATGGGGGTCACTGTACTCTCATTAAATCCTTGTCATGCACTACAGCCTTAACAGTTTCATCTAGTGGGTGTATGAAGCTTTAGAGGCAGAGCACCAGCACTATTGTCTATCAGATTATGAAAATGGTAGCCTCCTGTATTCCTCTTGCTTCAGGTTACCGTTAATAACTTATCTACCGGCGAATGTCGCAGTGGTGATATATCTGGACTTTTCTTTCTAGATCTCATAGCTAGCTTTGATGGTCTCGAGAAACTAGTTGAAATTTTACCTTTTTTACAGTGGTTGTGCATACCTGAAGCAACTATGTTATCAGTGAAGAGCCTATGGATGTATTTAGTTAGCTTTTGTTTGCTCTCATACTTTTTATGACCTGCTTAAGTATGGATGGGTAAAAAGTAGAAGTTTGAATTGTCTTTGGCAAACCGAGAAATACAGATGGATAAGATGGAATGCTTGGAAAAATCCTCTTGAGATCTTCAAGTATTGGACTGTCTGGATATCCCTGGCTGGCAGGTCTGATAGTGGAGATTCTTGGCTGCTTCCTCTGTGCTTTGTGGTTGGGGATTATCACTTGCTGTGGGAAAACTGACCACACATTCTTATTTTGTAAGCCTGAAGGTCTGTGCTCTAAAAGTGAATTGCTGTTATTAGTAGGTATCATATATATTTTTTCTACCCACATTGCTCCCCTGCTGCAGTCATTGAGTGTGTGATTGTTTGGCCATTTAAAATAAAACAGCAGGTGTCTGTACTGGGGCTTGGCTGACTGCAGCTCTTTCCTGTGTTTGTTTTTGGAAAGCAAAAGTTTTCTTCTCCGTTATAGCGTGTAATAAATGTATATAATGTTTCTGAGACGTGAAAGCACCACACAGTATATAGCTAATTTATTTGTTACATTGCCTGTAGCATTGCATTTGCTGGCCATACCAGCAAGCATATTAAGCGTTCTGTAGGCAATCTCAAAGCCTAGTTTCAGGAACGTCTACTGTTTTGGATAGTGTTGAAAAGAGTCAGGGCCTTTTCAAGAGAGAGGTGTGTGTGTGTTTTTTTTTTTTTTTTTTTTTTTTTTTTCTTCTTTGCCTGTGTCCTTTATTAGAGACGTTCCCTCAATAGCCACCTCTGGGTGCGCCATTCTGCTTTGTGGCTTTTATATGAAAACTGATGGTGCTGGGGACAGAAAATGGGAAGAGGCAATATGAACTAGTTGCATTCTTATTCTAACCCCTCCACTGAAAGTGTCTGTCACTCCTGGAGAGGTGTCCCCACCTCCTTACTGAACAGGAAGCAGTGGAACAGAAGAGGCCACGCAGTAAATATCAAGAGATTCTAATCTGTTCTTCAGAATCAGAATCCTTTTATTTCGCCAAGCATGACTTGGGTCATGCCCGGAATTGGTTTTAGCAGCACAGAACACCTTAGACTGGGAATACACGTTAAGTTTTTACTTTAGATAGATGGGTTCGATAGATAAATTCCAACCTGTTGGATCTGGTCGATTCTACTTTCGTTTCGATTCTCCTCATTCAAGTGAATGTAATTGATAAGAAAAGATAAGGAATCGAGAGGGGAATCGAGCAGTGAATCGAGAGTAGAATCGATCGAAAGTGAAAACGACGGCAAAAACTAACGCAAAAACGCATCGTGTATTCCCAGCATAAGACTTTGTTTACAAAGACACACTGACAGTAGAAGAGAGCAATAAAAAACAGCAAATGAAGTAATCAACAGTAATCCTAAAACATGACAGTAAAAGCAACTCATCAGCAGATACAGAAGCATTGCAAGAGGAGCAGCACAGAGAAGTAGAACACTAATATTAGCATTGGGTGTGTCAGACTATGTAGGTGCTACATTGAGTGGCGGGGGACCCCGAGGGGCTCGTGCAGAGTTCAAGAGTCTCACCGCTGTGGGGAAAAAAGTGTCCCTGTGCCTTGATGTCTTGGTGGGGATGGCCCGGAATCTCCGCCCCAACGGGAGCCGTTGGAAGAAGCGATGGCCTGGGTGCGACAGATCGTTGGCAATCCTTGTTGCTCTGGAACACATCCTGGCCTCATGAATGAGCTCCAGAGGGGGAAGGGGCTTTCCGATTATTTTCCCTGCAGTTCTGATGACCCTCTGGATTTTGTATCTGTCGCTGGCTGTGGCCCCAGCGTACCAGACAAGGATGGAGGAGCAGAGGACAGACTCGATCGTGGCGGAGTAGAAGGACTTTAGGAGTTCATGGGCCATACCGAACTTTTTTTAGTTGCCGCAGGAAGAAGAGTCTCTGCTGGGCCTTCTTTTGGGTTGAGATGGTGTTGGCTTTCCAGCTCAGATCGTCCGTGATGGTCGTGCCCAGGAGACGGACACTGGAGACTCTACTGACTTCTGACCCATTAATATAGATCGGGCGGGGGGTGGTGGTGCTCCGCCTTCTGAAGTCAATGACCATTTCCACAGTTTTGGTGGTATTGAGCACTAGCTTGTTTTCGCTGCACCAGTGGCTGATTCTTTCCACCTCCTGGAGGTAGGCCCGTTCATCGTTCTTCCTAACAAGGCCAACAATTGTGGTATCATCTGCGAATTTGATCACTTTGACGGAGTTATCTTTGGATGTGCAGTTGTTGGTATAAAGTGAAAACAGAAAAGGTGACAGAACACATCCCTGTGGGGCTCCCGTGTTGGTTGTTCTTGGGCTGGATGATGTGTTTCCAAGTTTCACAATTTGGGACCTGTTCATAAGGAAATCCGTGATCCGGCAGCGGAGGGTGGGGTGGACACCAAGTTACACGAGATTATCATGCAGTATCCGTGGGCATATGGTGTTGAATGACGAGCTGAAGTCCAAGAGGAGTACTCTGGCATACGAGTCCGGTCTGTCCAGGTGGTCTGTAATGAACTCCAAGCAGATATTGATAGCGTCATCCGTGGACCTATTAGCTCTGTATGCAAATTGGAGTGGATCCAGACGGTGCAGAGTGGAGTGCTTAAAAGGGCTAGGACCGCTTTCTCAAAAGTTTTTTTTTTTTTTTTTTTTTTTTTTTTTTTTATGACAACAGAGGTGAGGGCCACTGGTCTGAAGTTGTTTAGGTCTCGAGCTCCCTGTTTTTTTGGAACAGGGATGATTGTGGACTTACAATATTAGTAGACCTAAGCCCATTAATATAACAGGCTCTAGGCCTGTCTCATAACCCCCCTCCCGCCGCATGTCAGCATACACTCCCCCTGGCCCCATCCTCCTCCTGTCCCAACGGCTGTCCGTGCTGCACAAACGCACGGACACAGGGACGGGACGCAAAGACACTTACGGATTATTGTAGAGGATGATGTAGTCAGGTTCTACTGTGATTTGGAGATTGTTAAAATTCTAATACAAGATTTGAAATGGATTAACTAATTTGATGGAGGAATAGCACTTATGTTAATCTTGGGATCTGTGTGTTCAGTCTCTTGAATCATTGCAATATTTTTCCATCCAGCGATGAGGGGTACAGATTTGGATGTCTTGCTGTTCAATGCTTAAAGAGACTCTGTAACAAAATGTTGAGCCTTATTTCTTCTATCCTATAAGTTCCTATACCTGTTCTAATGTGCTCTGGCATACTGCAGCCTTTTCTAGTTGCACTGTCTCTGTAATAAATCTTATCTTTCCTCTGTCGGGCTCAGGGTGGAATTTGTGGAATGTGCAGCACTGCTTGTCATTGGCAGAAGCTATACACACCCTCTCCAAGTTCTGTATGAGTCACACAGTGAGCTGTTTTCAGCGTATCACACTCTGGTTAGCAGCCATGTCTTTTTGTTTGTAAACACTGCCTAAAACTTGGAATTACAAGCCAGGATTGCAGCAGGGAGTGGTAGAAACAGCACAGAGGGGCCCAGGAGAACATAAGGCATAGAATGGTATGATTTTTATTGTCAGAATTTTAGAGTACAGATTTTCTGTAAAGGAATACTGAGGTGACATGAGATAGATGTGAACGTACAGTGCTAAGCACACAAATACTGTAACTGTGTTCCTAAAATTATGGCATATCCAAAGCCATTTTTTAGGAGAAGGAAGGTTGATACAATTGTTTCTCTTTATTCAGTTATTTTAATGCTGGCATTTCTTTAAGCTAATAGTTTAGAGCTCACGTTATCAGTATGTTTTATTTATGCTTTTGTATTAATACATATTTTTTTTCTTTCTTGGCAGAAAAACCGACAGGTTCAATGGAAGCAGGCCACCATTCCAGGACATTTGAATTCTTACACAATATCTGGATTGAAGCCCGGTGTAATATATGAAGGACAGCTTGTTAGCGTCTTACAGTATGGACAGAAGGAGGTAACCCGCTTTGACTTCACCACTACCTCCACCACTTGGACAAGTAAGTAGCCCAATCTCGGGTTTTTAATCCCTCTCTGATCGAATCTGATCAATGAGGGATCGTATGGCTGCCTTTACTGCAAACCGATTGTGAATCGATTTCAGTATGAATGAGTAATAAGCAATAACAGAGGCGCCAAATTAGAATAAAATGGTTAAACGTTTAAAAAGGGGGGGGGGTAGGTGGACACCACCCTCGAGTATATAATGACCAGCCAATGAGTCGTTATAACTAAACAATAAAATTTATTATAAGCTCTCCAGGTATGCAACGTGTTTCACGGGTCAACCGCCCGCTTCATCAGGCAATCAGAGTTTGGAGATACACACTGCTGTATCAATTGTTGGGCCACGCTTGGGCCCCTGCATACATTACTTGATCCGGCCGGCGCGAGTTCCCGCTCTCCTCTCTTCCGCGCTTGGCTCCAGCTTTACTGAACTTCCTGTCCGGGGGAAGTTTAAACAGTAGAGGGCGCTCTGTTTAAACTTCCTGCCGGAGCCCAGCGCGGAGAAGAGGAGAGCGGGGACTCGCGCCGGCCGGATCAGGTAATGTATTGTCGCTATATTGCGTCGGTCGTTGGGCATTCGAACGCCGCTATCGACGCACTCCCGACCCGTCGGCGATCGAGCAAAATCTTCCGCACGGACGGAATGACTGGAATCAACGGGAACAATTGATTGCGGACGGAAATCGATCGTTCTGTCAGCGTTTGCGCAACAATTTCACAGCAGATTAGATCACAGTGATCGAATCTGCTGTATATCGGCAGGAAAATCGTTAGGTGTATAGGCCCCTTTAGATTTTTCTGTTAGAATGCATAATTAGATTATTTTCTGTAGAGAATGGTCATTTTCTCTGGTGCATTGTCTTCGGTTTATCTCCTCCAGAGTAGAACAATGCCTAATTGCTGGGCAGATAGATGGTAAGATAGATAAAGTTCAACATGTTGGAAATTTAACTATCTGGCAGGTAAATCTAAATAACAGAAAATTGTATGGTGTATTCCCAGCATAAGATTGGGAATGCAGGTTGGGCAGGCTTCATGGTCAGAATTGTAGGCCAGACACAGTATCTTGCATCCGATTTTAGACTGGATAGAAATGTTTCTAGAACATGTCCTAAATTGACCACAAACGCTAACATTTTTTTTTTTTTTACAATCTGTGGTAGTAAATTAAATGAGATAGCAGTATGACAGAACAGAAGGCAAAGAATCTGTGTGGAATGTAAATTTACTGATCAAAAGGAACAAAAACCCCAGTAGTGGCCAATTGCATAAGGTACTGTTATGTCTTCTGATACAGATACTCAAGCTAAAAAAAAAAACAGGTATTGGCTTGATACTTAACAGAGCATAACTATGAAAGAAATGACTCATTTACAACATTCTTTCTTTAAGGCACCCTAGTCAACACATCTAAAGTCAGGTCAGCCTGGCTCCGTGTACTGATTTGCTTTGTAGATAAGGGGCTAAACTAACATCACAGAACAAAGCCTTTCCCACTGCCCTGCATGGTGAAGTAAACGCATGTTTGTTTGATCCCCTTCATTCGTAAAAGCAGCATGATGGTTTAAAGAACTAGTGACACCCATGCTAACCTAGAAGCAAAAAACACATAAGTAGATAAATACTAGTTCTACCTGCATAACAGATGTATTGCACTGTCCACATTATGATTCCTGTGAATTTTATAAAGAAGCAGAGAATCCTATTCTAGGCAGTTTCCATCTTGGTTACCTTTGACCTCCTGACATAATTTCCTCCCTCACTTTTTTTTTTTTCCTCCTCTTGCTAATTGTGTATTAGTTACCTGCCCTCCTCCCAGAGTCTTCAGGCACTCCCACTGAGGTCTATACTAAGTGCACTGTATTATGTTATTAGAAGGTGGGGGAACTAAAGGGAAGAGGAATATATTCTAGATAAAAAGACCCCCAGCGTGCAACTGGTTGGCAATGGCAAGTATTCCTAAGGTAATGTGATGAAACCATAACAGCAGAAAAAGTTTTGAGAGTTTTTTGAATGCAGGATTAGCATCTTAAAGTGAACCGAGCACCTTTTTAACACTCAGGACATTTCTATAGCACATGAAAAATGCATGCCAACAATCTGTTTCATTATTAAAACAAACTTGTATTTTACAATCAAAGGAGTTTTAATAGGCTGTTTCAGCAGCCTGACCGTTCGCAGAAATCTCATGACACTAATTGTTTTATTGATCTAATTACCCAGAAGAACACCATCTCTTTTCAACAACAAAGGGGGTGGGTAATACATTGTCGGTTTCAAACATTCCTAATTACCCACCCCCTTTGTTGTTGAAAAGAGATTGTTCTATTGAGCTAATTACCCAGAAGAAAACCATTCGTGTCCTGAGATTTCCGCGGACGGTCAGGCTGCTGAAACAGCCTATTAAAACTCCTTTGATTGTACAATACAAGGTAAAATACAAGTTTATTTTAATAATGAAACAGATTGTTGGCATGCATTTTTCATGTGCTATAGAAATGTCCTAAGTGCTAAAAAGGTGCTCGGTTCACTGTAAGCCTTTAATGCACTCAAACCAGTTGCAGTTGAAATTTTTTATTTCTATGGTGACAATCCTGCTTTAACGGGTTGTCTTACATCTGTGAACCGTGTATACAGAAGAGAAGCATGCTGCAAATTCCTTTTTTTTTTTTTTTTTTTTTTTTTTTTTTTTTTAATCCCTACCATTTAAATGATCACTTTGGATCAAAAACCTACAAATTGGCTTCCTCCTAAATTGGCCCTAGACTACGATACATACACTACATGATACATGGACAGGGATTAGATTGTGAGCCCCTCCGAGGGACAGTTAAGTGACACGACTATATACTCTGTAAAGTGCTGCAGAAGATGTCGGCGCTATATAAATAATAGTAATCCACCATCCTCTGGGATTGTTTGATTTTGACAGTTGCTGAAGTGATTGGTCCTTCCCTACAACTATTGCACTTTCTGCCACTTTTTTTTTTTTTTTTTTTTTACACTCTCGCACGCTCTCACAATCTAAGTCCTCCTAGAAGCACTCTTATTGAGAAGTTGTATCAAAGATAGTCTAGCTACAAACATGAACATTTTGACTTTATTTTAAAGAAAAGCAGATCCGGACCAGATCATTTTTTGCTTCCTCAATGTTCAACCAACAAAGCAAACTATTTGAAAATTCAGATCTGGAGATCAAGTGGGTGGCAGAGCTGGACAGGAGGATGGGCATGGGAAGGCGCTACAAAAAAAGAGGCTATATTGCTTGAAATTCGTCTGATGTAGCAGAGCTCATGGAAGGGGATATTCAGTTGTCTCTGCTGCAATTTCTAATATTTTTATAAGGCATTTTAGCTAGGTTATAAACCATATGTGGTAGATATTAATAGTTCATCACATCTACCAAATATATGCCTTGCTTCATCCTACTTTGGCTTGTGTACGCTGGCTTCAAAGCGTTCAGTGCCAGCTTCTGCTGGCTGAGCTTTACAAGAGTATTTATGGCATATGTATGGATTCGGTCTGAAGACCTGTGTCCATGGCCTGCCTATGCTATTGCTGCTTGAATGTGTGCAGTGTTGCCGTGCTTTGTCTGTAGCAGCCTGCTGAGTTGAAAACACAATGATAGAAGACTTAGAGACTTCATATGTGAGGCTTCGGGAAGGTCCATGAGATGCTAATACTGTACAGTCAGAATGGAATAAGTGCGGTTAGCAATATTGCTGCACCAAGTCACTGAGACAAAATTGCCGGTGCAACATGAGCTTCAGATTTCTTTTAAATTAAAAAAAAAAATTATTTATATGTAACATTAAATATTTATGTTTTTCCTTTTTTGTTACAGATCCATCTCAGACTGGATATACTACTCCTCTTCCACCATTAGTTGCCACATCAGAATCTGTGACGGAGATCACCTCTAGCAGCTTTGTCGTGTCTTGGGTATCGGCATCTGATACAATCTCAGGATTCCGTGTAGAATATGAGCTTAGTGAGGAGGGAGACGAGAAACGCTACTTAGGCAAGTATGAGTAAAGCCTTAGAATGCCATCTGTATGTCGAATGTATGAGTATCTGTTGTGTGGGGCTAGTTTTATTAGTAAATCAGCTTTGCCAGAGGATTGTCAGAGCAGATGTTGGCGTTCTGTATATATGGTGAGTATTGATAATCTGCCTGGAATTTAGTGAAGTTGATACTTGGATCCTTTTTAAGATTGGGAGCCCACATCCCTTTCTACACATACAGTAACACATGAGCACTCTTAAAAACTTCATTAACTATAAATTAATCCAGAGATCTCCAGTGCTCCTCTGGCTTTTGAAGAGGTCTCTGGTGTACTTCTGGCTTTTGAAAAGGTCTCTTAGGCACTTCTCGCTTTTAAAGAGATCTCTGGCACACTTCTGGCATTTGAAGAAGAAGGTCTCTGGTGCACTTCTGGCATTTTAAGAGGTCACAATGTTAATGAGCCACTTTAAGACACCTGCTGTTGGCTTATTGCCAGAACCAAAAAAAAAACAAAAAACCTGACAGTAGCAGATCTTGGCCACCTGATAGAAAAAGAATCCCAGGAAATGATTTGTTAATCTTAAAAAGTTTTTACTATTGCTCTATAATGCCTCTGAAGGTGTCTACCAGCTAGTCGCCTTATCAGAGTGCCTGTCCATGAGGAGACTGTTCCTTTGAAAAGATAATGTGAGGACTTGTATTTACCTTTATTTCTATGATGGTATACTTTCTATTTTTCTTTCTCATATAGATCTTCCCCATACTGCAACCTCTGTCAGTATCCCAGACCTTCTACCAGGCCGTAAATACAACATCAATGTGTACGAAATCACCCAGGAGGGAGAGCAGAGCTTGATTTTATCCACCTCTCAGACAACTGGTGAGTGTGGCCATTCATCCCACATAATCTTCCAATGTACAAATATTTGGGCCATGTTTAGAATAGCCTAGATGTCAATAACTCTATAGTGACCTGATGCATTGTTTCATACCTCCCATTTTCTTTTGTTTTCCAGCACCTGACAGTCCTCCGGAATATAACATTGAGCGGGTTGAGGACTCAACGATTGTGATTAGCTGGACCAAACCTCAGGCTCCTATAACTGGTGAGGGCTTTTATATGGGATGCTTTCTTTTGAATATAGAGATAAGTAATTTTGTTATGTTTTTAAGCCGTGTTCACTTGCTATGGAATGTGCTTTTACTGCCATCTGTGTGCCTGTGTCAAAGATTTCCCTGTCCAATCCTCATGAACATGCCCAGTCATCTAGTTAGGATGTTGAGGAAAGCTCTTCAGAAGAAATGCACAGAATTTTATTTTTGTTTATAATCCTTGATTCTATTAAAAACCGAATAAAATATGGCTTGAGTTAGTTTATGGTGTTATACTGTTTAAATCTCTCGCTGCTCCCCACCGTGTGAAAGCTTTATTCGCATCTGTAGTGCAGCCGGATCAGTTCTGTCTGCTATAGTCATGTGATCACATGTCCATCGTAGTCTAGCCAATTAACTTACCTATGTTTTTCGGGTTGTGGGAGGAAACCCACACAGGCACGGGGAGAACATACAAACTACTTGCTGATACTGCCCTGACTGGGATTCAAACCTGGCAACCAGTGCTGCAAGGCAAGAGTGCTATTCACTACGCCACCGTGCTGCCCGTAGGCATTAAGCTCTATTCCCATGCAGAAAAGGCAACGCTTCAGTGCTGACTACATTGACCAGAATAGTACTAATGGTTTTTTCTTTCTTTCCTACAGGCTACAGAATTGTCTACTCTCCGACTATGGAAGGAACCAGTACAGAACTTCTTCTCCCTGAAACCGCTACATCTGTGACTCTCACTGACCTTTATCCAGGTGTCGAATACAACATAACAATTTATGCAGTGGAGGACAGTCAGGAAAGCATTCCAATTATCATCCAAAAGGAAACCACAGGAACTCCACAACAAGGTTGTGTGTGTGTGTGTGTGTGTGTGTGTGTGTGTGTCTTGGCACTTTATATTTCCATGTCTCTGAGCAGTGATTGAGACAGTGTAATACAAAAATCCTCAATTAGTTAGACGCATGCTCCCCAAAGCAAGGCCAGGAATTAATTGCAAGCCAGGTCTGTTGGAACTTCAATAGCACATTATATCGCTCCGCCTCACTTTTTCTGTTTGGTTTGTGTGAAGAAAAAAAAAAACATTCCTGGACCTTTCAAACTTTTTATAGATCTGTGTTCATGTGGTGGAGTAGATGCAGAATTGCAAAATCCTGGTATAAAGTGTGTTTTTATTGGTTTATGGTGAGTCAGAGATTGGACTGCAATGCCTTGGCTGGGTGTCTAAAATCTTAAATAGATCTTCTACTGCTGGCAAAATACTAGAGACCAACCTGAAGAAGTTTGAGTTATTTCAAGTAATCCTAGATATAATCTGGTATTACTATCCCTTGGTAGATTGCAAGAAAATCTATTCAGTTGTATTTGAGCATTGTTGTTTTTTTTTTTTTTTGTTTTTTTTTTTTTTATGACCGCATGATATATTCATTTTTGCTCCAAAAGATGTGCTAGGGCTTATTTTCAGAAGATGTCTTCTTTTGGGGGGAAACACTGATAGTTTTCCTATACAAAATGTATATACTGCATGCCATGGTTAAACACAAGCAGCATGCACAGAGCTTGTGGTTTGCAGATATTGGCTCTCACTTACAAGAAATTGATTCTGCTGATCATGTGGGTAAGGGCTCTTTTCCACTATGAAATGCGATCACAATCGCGTTTCAATTTCCACCATGCGATTGTGATTGCGATTGAGCTACTATACTCATTATAGTACAGCTCAATCGCATACAAAACGCGGCAGGACAACGATTGCGCTTTGACCAAAATCGCATCGCAATCGGATCACACTAATGGAAATTGCTGCTGCAGTTTCCATTAGTTTAATGTACCTTGCGATTTGCGATCAGAAGCAAATCGCAAATCGCAGGAAGTGGAAAAAGGCCCTAAGAGTCTATTTCTTGCAGACAGAGAACTCTGTCAGGCTCCTTATGCTGGGAATACACCATACAATTTTCTGTTAGATTTACCTGCCAGATAGATAATGCTGGGCATACACGGCTCGTTTCTTCTTATCAATCGAGCTGCTGATGGCTTGATTGATGATTTCCGACAGGTCCGATTGCCCCCCGGATGGATTCCGCGATCGATACCGGCGGGCAGAACATAGAAAAAAACCGAAGCGCTGATAGAAAGCGCCCACGGGGACGAGCGGGAATCGATCCGCACGGACGAGCGGTGACGCGCCGGCATCGCGCCGCTGGCTCGATACCGGCGCACTGTCTAGCCGTGTATGCCCAGCATAAAATTCAATATGTTGGAAATGTATCTATCTTACCATCTATCTGCCGAGCAATTAGGCATTGTTCTGCTCAGCAGGAGATAAACAGAAGACCATGCACCAGAGATAATGACCATTCTCTACAGAAAATAATCTAATTATGCATTCTAACAGAAAATCTAACAGAATAATCTAACAGAAAATTGTATGGTGTATTCCCAGCATAAAGGCCCATACACATGTCGGATTTCTGCGAACGACGGGTCGTTTGAACGTCCCGTCGTTCGCCCGCTAAATCGGGCGTGTGTACAGACTGTCATTCGCTTGATAAGGGTGAGTTTGAGCGATCCGCCCGGCGGATTATACTTCTGCTCTCCTGTATCCAGGCTTTGTATTAAGCGTGACTTGCTGGTGTCATGTGGGCTGCTGCGAGGGCTTGCATTCGGGGGATGTCTTATATTTCAAGCATGCTAGGAATTCCTGTTAGATCTTATTCTCAGGGGATGTCTTACTTTAGGGGAAACACGGTAGTTGTCTTTGTACAATATTAGTAAGACTGGTTTAATCAAGAGAAAGGTGAAGACAGTCAAACCTGCAGACTGTTCTGATTGCTAGAGTGAAGCCTACATTCTATTCTTTGTTCACTGATTGTGATGACCATGACTAACTGCCTTTGGGCGGTTTCTGAATTTGTAAAGTTCTTATTGCTGGTTTCCTTTACATTTCTGTCAAATCTGTAGGGGTATGTTTTGTAATCTTGATAGTTTTGAAGTTTATCGTAAGAAAGTGAATGGAACTGTTAATTATTTGGTGTTCTCGTTAAAATATAGCAATTATTTTAGCAGTAAATTGTTCCATTTACACTTGATTGCTAGATGACCTTGCTTTATCTTGAGGCCTCTTTCACACTAGCGCGTTTTCGTTGCGTTACCATTTTACCGCAGGGTAACGCTTAAGCAATGAAAATATGGGATGTTTCATAACTGGTGCACTGCGCCGAAAGTATTGCATCTGATGCAAAAGCATCAATGCGCTATGGGTCAACTTCCGCGGCGATGTGTGTTGCCAGGAAGTCGTGTAAGTCAATGGTGCTGCAAATATTCTAAACCGGTTTTGCGGTATGAATCTGCGGTAGCAAGTTTTGTCAGTATACTTGCATGCAATGCGTATTTCCGCCACAGGAAGTGAGCACTAGACAGCCTCACTTCAGATTTGAATCGCTGTCAGGAATAAAATAAGGGCTCATTACCGCACATTGCCGCTGGTAATTACAAAGCCTTAGTTTAGCGTTGCGATCGTCCAATCGCACAGCCTCAAATGCCGCTTGCTAGTGTGAAATTGGCCTGAAAGTCGCAGGTACTAGCTAAGCTTGCAACCTATGTTTATGGCTATGCTATTTTTTTCATTTTAATGCTGTATATAATACTTTTGTCTTCTTCACTAATGCACATTTTTCCCCCCTTCTTTGGCGCAGTAATTGTCCCATCACCAATGGAACTGCAGCTTCTTGAAGCAAGTGATGTAAAGATAACCATCTCCTGGAACGCCCCTCCAAGCGAAGTGTCTGGGTACCGTGTAGTGGTGACACCAGTGAGTTCCCCAGATCGTGACACTCAGACCCTGCCAGTGAACCGCAACACCTTTGCAGAAGTCGTGAACTTGTACCCTGGAACCATCTACAGGTTTGAAGTGTATGCAGTCAGCCGTGGACAAGAGAGCGAGCCTCTTGTAGGAGAATTCTCAACCAGTAAGTCACTAGCCCCGTATCTGGAACCATACGGCTAATGTATTTGTAATGAAACTGTTCTTATCAATGTTTGTGCTTAGAAAAATTGTAGAAGGCCAGTAGACACGTAACCAGATTTGTTGAGAATAATGGCCCGTACTCACGGGCTGCAAAACTCGCCTGTCGCCAGCACACGTGAGCGTGTGGGCGACAGGCCGGCGACAGCTTCTCGCCAGGTCCCTCCGCGTACACATGCGGAAGAGGGACCAGCGGCAAGGCGGAAGCTGTCGCTGACGTTCCTCCTCCCCCCGCCGGAAGCTCACCGGAAGGTCTGTGAACCTCAATGGAGGTTGCTGTCGCTAGTCCGCGTACTCACGCGGACTAGCGACAGTTGCGGCGGGGGGGGGGGGCAGCGGCGACTGTCGCCATGCGATTGAAAGTTTCAATCGCATGGCGACATAGCGACGGGCGACAGTTCGGGGGCGCGCGCGCGTGCGACGGCCCATACTCACGGGCGACCTGTCGCCGCAACACGCGCGCGCCGCGTGTTGAGGCGACAAAAGTCCCTCGTGAGTATGGGCCATAACAGTTCATAGTTGGGAGCTGTGGGCATTTTATGCATATTAATGTCAGTATTGCACTTGTTTGTTGAACTAGATGGTGCTGACCTCTTCTGTAGCACTTTACAGAATCCATTGTCATGCCACTAGCTGTCCCTCAGCGGAGCTCACAATCTGATCCCTACCATAGTCCTAGACTGACTGACTGGTTTAAAGCCTCATTCTATATGGTTTATGGCAGAGATGGCCCTTCGATGCCATTGCAGAATATCTAACATAAGTACATCACTTTGGCAGAGTGCATTGTTCTACACCTTTACTCTGTGTCTCAAAACTGCGCTGTCGTGCACTGCGCTATCACATCCTCCACCCCCCACCCCCCCCCCCCCCCACCCCATAGCAACAGAATGTTTGTCAATGTCCTATATGTCAGCAGTAAAGCGTTTGTGCAGAACTTGGCACAAAACTGAGTACAACATAAAAACTACATCACGTTTATTTTACTAAGGCTGGTAAACCTTCAATCCAGCAAATCTTGACTGGATTTTTCTAAATAAGCGTCTGCTATTCTGCATTTTGTAACACCTGCCTGAGTAATATCCGACTATAGTGGTTTGCCGCCGAGTACACGATTGCCATTTCTTGATCTCTTTAATCTCTCAGCAAAGATAAATGTATGTACTTGACTTTCACAAAACCAGAGTTGCTGGGATGCTTTAATTTTCTGTTTTTTATTATTTCTCCAGTGTGCTGTAAGCTTAATACAATGGCTCCTCAGCGAGACTGATTTGTCTGTGTGGTGATGTTCACTTGAGTCTGATAAACTTCTGCTTTTATTTAGAACTGGACTCCCCAACTGACTTGAGATTTGAAGACCTGACTGACTCTTCCGTCCTTATTTTATGGACCGCTCCACGCTCCCACATTGGACGCTACCTTCTGTCTGTTAGCCAGACTCGTGGTGGACAGCCTACCGAGTTTCCTGTACCTGCCACTACTAATAGTTACAAACTGAGTCGTCTGCAGCCTGGAACTGAGTACACCATCTCATTGGTCGCACTGAAAGGAAATCAGAGGAGTCAGCCCACCACAGGAATCCTTTCAACCTGTAAGTATGATTCTTTTCACTGCTGGCATTTTCCCCTCTAGTCACACTTCATGATTATGAAAGGAGTATCATGAATCTTTTCTATTATATTTTTCTACAATATTTTGCTATCCTAGTGCCACATCTGTACAGAAATTGGCTCCAAAATGTTAACTGAGAGACCCAATCTCAGCAGGCAACAGTTTTCATGCGTATGTGTGTGTGTGTATAAGACTTTAAGCTGTGTACACATTTTAGAATGTAAAAAGGGGAGAACCGAGAGCCCAATATGGTGTAGTACGTTAAGACAATTGGTATTAATGAGAAGGAGTAAGTTATATACTCACAAACCTGGGTTACCTCCAGGCAACCACTGTATAGGCAGGTGAGGAGATTGACCTGTCCCCACTCAGGATTAAGAAGTCGCTCTCTGTAGGCGTGAAGAAAGGGGTATCCCCCTCCACCAAGGGTGGATATGTACTCTATTATAAAGTGAACAGAGGCGCCAAAAGGATAAAAACAAAATTTAAAACTTTTAAAATCGCTTAGGAGGCAGTGGTGGACTTACCTCCCTCAAGCAGACACACAAACTGTGTAGTTTGACAACAACAAATTTATTAGTACACTCCAGAGTTTTGCAACGCGTTTCGCAGGTCTATACTCGCTTCATCAGGCAGTGGAGATAGGAGTACACTATTAGGGACAAAAGGCACGCATTGGTATGTAAACGGACAAGTAGCATAAACATACAAACAATTACTTTGTTATAATGTGTGTTTGAATCAGAGAAATATGCAAAAAGGGGGGAGGGCGGATTTATTATTACAAGAAGTGAGGGGGGGGGGGGGGGAGGGTTGTTTGCAGGACAAGGGTCGAATATTACAGTAAGGGAGGAGGTGGGGTTGATTGGTATGGGCGGAAAGATACTTGCTGCACTTTCACTACAACGTGCAGCGTTACATGTAACGCAACGTGGGCAGTGTGAACAGCCCACTTGTGTTACATTGCTGTGCGTTGGGGGAGCGTTACAGGCTGCACTAACGTGCGCCTGTAACGTCCCTGTGTGGAAGCAGCCTAAGACTTTTTACTTTCCTGTTTTTAAAACCCACAGAATGTGTTTTTGTTTAATAAAAATAAAATGAGCAGATCTGTGTGCAAATTGTAGTAGAGTCCTAGGAAAATTTTGCAAAGATTTTACACATTAGGCATCCAAATAACACTTCATAAAACATGCTGGAATTCTAGGATCAAACAGATTCTGTCTGTGTACGCATTAATCAGATAATCTCTTCTGGGCAGCCACAAACCCTTTCCTGTGCCCAGGCTATGAATTGGTTACAGACCTCTCCTCCCACACCGCAGCTATTTTCGTGTATTGTCAGTGAACTGGTTAACCCTGCTAGCATTCTAGGAATGTCTCACTGTCCAGCTAGGAGTTCCCAAGCCCTTTCTTGTGTTACACACCTCGCACTTTTCTCTTTCAATTTGTTAATTTGCAGTTACAAGTAAAAGTCAAGCAGTTATTAAATATATATTCTGCAGACTTCAAATGAATGAGGGGGTTGCTACTTTGCAAGGTCTGTTGGACATGAAAACCAGAGCGGAATATTTTGTGATTTTGGCGGTGAAGACTTGACCACTTCAAGCCGTCTACAGGATGTAGGTTTAGGCAATGCTCTCTTGTTGAGCTAACCTCCTGGGAGATGTTCTAAGCCCAGATCCTGAACATGGGCTCTGAGAACAGACTGTAATAAACCGCTCCCAGCCTTCCCTTAGATAAACAGTGACATGTTTCATACTGTGCTTCAGTATACTACACTGCAGTGTCACTTTCCAATGGGAAGACATTTACTGTATGGAAGCATGTTGTTTGCCATTGATGAGTAGATCTTGTAAACCAGCATAATGGCAGTATACTCATTGGAGGTTATGGCTTGCTGCATAGGGTGGAGCAGTATACGAGGTCCAACAAAAGCAAAGCCGTCCCCGGCTAGGCTAACAGCAAGTCAGCCAGAGTTCCTGGCTCTCTAACAATTGAATGTGGGGTCTGTAGCTACCAAAATATTAATTGCTACGGAACTTTATTAGTTTGTGTTACTTAAATCTAAGCAAAGAACATATCCACATAAAGAATGGTCAGAGGCGGATCTGGAGGCGTGCACATAGGGCACTTGCTATAGGCGCCCTTGTCATTCACCTCCCAAGGGGCGCATAATTAAAAACATCCCCGTGTAGCTGCACTGCAGCCGAGTGACACAGACAGGCAGGCAGGAGCCAGCGTTGCTAGAGGCTGAGAACCGGGGCTAATATGTAATACAACCGGCAGCGCCCCGACTGTTTCCAAGGCTGCGGTCTGTGACTACAGAGATACACACGCTTGTAGCCTGCATGCATGAGGATCACATGGGGCTGGGCAGCCAGTGAGAGAGAGGTTTGTAACTCACTCCTCTCTCACTGGCTGCCCGGCCCCATGTGATCCCGGCCAGGCAGGAGTGCAACTGTGTATCTCCAACTGAACACGTGTAGTGCCAGTGCGATGTGTCAGAAGGAGCATGGGAAAGAACGTTGCTGCTCCTAAAGGAACTGGGCAGGGTGAGACTACTAGAGCAAAGATGGGTGCTGAGAAGGCATGTGTGCAAAGTAAGAAAGAGGCAAGTTACTACCTGTCTCCAGTCCCAGCAGCCCAGCTTTGCTTCTTGCACACACAGGACTCAGCCTGCGTCAGACTGTGCCTGTGTACTGATGCAGCTTACAGCTATGGATGGATGGAATGTTCAGCGTAGAGTACGAGTCACCTGACCTCTCCTAGTGACCTGATGCACTAGCATCCACATTACTGTGATCATTGGTGGGCAGGCAGTGATTCTTTCTCTTTACTCCCTAGCTCTTATCTGCAGCTTTGCTAAGACTGGCTCAGGTAGGAGGGACAGTCTGCAGACAACAACCAGACACACTGTGTAAGCTGCTCATCCCCCCCCTTTCTTCCACTATTCACTCTCTCACTGACCTGACCTCTGCACTATGGTCTGCTCTTCACTCTAGCCTGCATTTTTCTTTCAATAACCCTTTCACTTCTGGTACTAACTACTTGAGCTCTCTGCATCCTAATTTTATAAAGTATAGTTGCTGTTTATCATTTTCTGTTAAGAAGGGTTGCCATATATCAGGTGACTTGGCGGCCAATGACCATCTGATTTGATTAATCTGATTAAGAGCTGAGATAGCTCGAAACATGTTAGCGTTTTGATGCATGTGCATACTTTTATACTGGATACGTCCTAAATTAAGCTATTGTTTGGAATCCTGGACTGGTGCGGACCTTCTTGCTGTACATCTGATTTGATTATTATAATCAAATCGGATGAAAATTGGTGACACCAAGTGCCAGTCTGATCTATCATGCAACCAATTTCAGGCTAAAATTGGCTGCATGTATAAGATGGATATACTGCAAGATGTAGGAGTCAGTAGGACCGACTTTCACGATCAGGTGCATGATTGGCGAACAATATTGGGACAAATGTGTTGAAACTCCCTGCGCTGTTCCCCCCAGTATATAAATGTACATGGAAGTGTGCATTTATACATTACCTGTCCTGTGTCGCTGTGCCTGTCCATCTCCTGAATCTGCCACTCTTCCATTAGCTCTATAGCACGCTGGCGTGAGTGTGACGTCATGTGCTGGTGGCGTGTATACTGCTAATGGAGGAACGCCCGATTCAGGGGACGGACAGGCACACACAGCTTCTGCAGCACTTTATAGAGCACCTAGGCATGCCACTGAATGTCCTCCAAGGAGCTCACAATCTAATCCTACCATAGTCATAGTGTAATGTCCTACCATATTATTATGTATTTATACAGCACTGACATCTCCTGCAGCACTTTACAGAGTACATAGTCATGTCACTGACTGTCCTCAGAGGAGCTCACAATCTAATCCCACCATAGCCATAGTCTAATGTCCTACCATATTATTATTATTATTATGTATTTATATAGCACTGACTTCTCCTGCAGCACTTTACAGAGTACATGTCAATAACTGTCCTCAGAGGAGCTCACAATCTAACCCTACCATAGTCATAGTCTAATGTCTAATAATAGTATTATTATTATTATTATTATTATTATTATTATTATTATTATTTATTATTATGTATTTATATAGCACTGAAATCTTCTGCAGCACATTACAGACTACATAGTCATGTCACTGACTGTCCTCAGAGGAGCTCACAATCTAATCCTACCATAGTCATAGTCTAATGTCCAATCATATTATTATTAGTATGTATTCATATAGCTCTGACATCTTCTGCAGCACTTTACAGAGTACATGGTCATGTCAATAACTGGACATTAGACTATGAGTATGGTAGGATTAGATTGTGAGCTCTAAAGACAGTTATTGACATGACCATGTACTCTGTAAAGTGCTGCAGAAGATGTCAGAGCTATATGAATACATACTAATAATAATATGATTGGACATTAGACTATGACTATGGTAGGGTTAGATTGTGAGCTCCTCTGAGGACAGTTATTGACATGTACTCTGTAAAGTGCTGCAGGAGAAGTCAGTGCTATATAAATACATAATAATAATAATAATAATAATATGGTAGGACATTAGACTATGGCTATGGTGGGATTAGATTGTGAGCTCCTCTGAGGACAGTCAGTGACATGACTATGTACTCTGTAAAGTGCTGCAGGAGATGTCAGTGCTGTATAAATACATAATAATATGATTGGACATTAGACTATGAGTATGGTAGGATTAGATTGTGAGCTCTAAAGACAATCATATTATTATTAGTATGTATTTATATAGCTCTGACATCTTCTGCAGCACTTTACAGAGTACATGGTCATGTCAATAACTGTCCTTAGATGAGCACTTTTCAAATGTGGGGTGCACATATAACTACCTTATACTGATATCTAGAAGCACGTGTCTTCTTAATTCTATTGTCTGTGGAACATATCTACTCAAATTATGTATATAGGGGACACTGCTACTGAAATATCTTGGAGCACCTGGCTATTTAATTTCTTATCTTGAGGTACCTGGCTGCTTTTATTATGGGGGAATGACACTTTTTTGGGGGGCGGGGATGTGGGGGGGGCGCAATTTAAGTGTTTGCCATAGGCGCTATTTTACCCAGATACGCCACTGAGAATGGTCAATAACATGCAAATAACTGAGGTGATGCAGAATTATGCAAATTTCTGCAGCATGAATCTAACTATTTAAAGCTGAGGTGGGCCACCAAACAGAGTTTTCATATTAAGTGCAATGGGTATATTGGTGGTACACAAAAGATTTGTCCAATTGCCTGCCACGAGCAGGAGTTTACTGTCGTCGCCTGCATCTTTTGCCTGTATACTTGTGCTTGTGGAAGGCGGCTGGGGCAGTTTTTCGTGTGTGTGTGTAAAATAAAAATAAAAAATATAAATAAAATGATGAAGTGGTGACCATGAGGGTAGACTTACCTGGGGAATATGTGGGGTCCTGTATAGTCGTAGTACAGTTGCAACTTTGCAACTTTTTTTTTCCCCCTTACAAAGCACATGTTACTGCTGTTGAACTGAGCAATGCATTTTTTTTCTTTGCTTGTGTATACTTTTTTTTTTCACCATAATACTGTTAATTTTCCTAGTGGAACCTGTTGGATCAACCCCTCCATACAGCACAGAGGTTACAGAGACCACAATCATCGTTACATGGACCCCTGTGCCAAGAATTGGATTTAAGGTAAGTCTTGCCTTTAAAATAGAGATTGGGTTCATTTTGCCAGCTCCTTGCACCAGTTCTACAACCAGCCCCAAGTTGCCAGAGGCGATCACGTCAAATCCAGCGCAGGAGATTAGGGTGCAGCTGGTGCCACCATAGACCTTAATGGGAATTACGACTATAGCGGTGCACAGTGAGTAACTTCGACGCCGTCAGAAGTTGGAGCTGAAGTTACTTTTAAAACACTAATTCGGCCTCTAGCAATAGCTGGAAGCCAAATTACATAATTCCCCACTATCCACGTGGACCTGGAGGAGGAATAGTAATTAACTTTCCCGGGGCTTGTGCAGGAGCAGGCTAAGTGTGTATATCGGCTGTATGCCCAAGTCTCCCGGTGGTAATTTCACTTGTACGCGCCAGAGGAATTGAGACTCGCCCATGTCCACTAGCTCTGACATTGGCTGGTGTTAGGCTGCTGCTCATTACATTGATGTTTTCTAAATATTGTAAATTATTTTGTAAATGGCACTACCTGCACGTAACCTATATAACCTTTGGAGTGTAGAGTTTTGTTGATTATGCGAACTTAGCTTTGAATATTAAATAGTCCTTTTTTTTTTTTTTTTTTTTTTGCTTGAGAGGAGAATGCTGAGAGAGATTAGACTCTCAATTAGTGAATAGGCTTGCAGCTAAGGTTTGCCTCCTTGTCGTCCTGAACAGCCCAATTTTTAAAACTCAAAACAGAGGTTAAGATTATTTTAATTCCTGAAGGTTTTTTATCCCCTTATACCAATATTTGTAAGTTGGCTTGTTAAATTCTCAATCTTCATTTTGAATATGATGTAGAAACCTACTGTGTATCAACCAGATTTTTCATTCTCCTTATCGCCGCTTCCAGTGTTGATCTCCATGGCCAAAGTGGGGTCATGTGACGCACCTTCAATACGTGCCATCGTGTCACCTGACGCCACTATGGAGAATGGCACTGGAAGAAGCAATTAGGTGCGTTAACACTGTAATAACCACACCGCTTGCAACTCTGGCAGTTTGCCCACCTTTTCTTCGCTCCACATATCTGTAGATGTGAAGGCAAGCCCCAAAGCTGCAACAAGGCCAGGCCCATTTTGTGCTCATCAGTTACTCCATTGCTGAAGCAAAGTGCGTACTCTGATGGTTTTGGTTTTCAGCCAGGAAAGATTGTGCATGTATGCATATGTTTTGTCTTTCTATTCATGCTCTCTATTTCTTCTTGTAACATGCTCTCTGAAGGAGTGTGGTGAGTAATATGCACTGTCTGCATGTCTAGTTTTTATAGTTACATTTTCGTAATGCTTTAGTGCAACGTGTTCTTCACTAGAGTTGTATTTTAAGTAACTAAACTAGTGTTTGTTTTAAATGCACTAGTTGGACGTGCGTCCTAGCGAAGGTGGAGAAGCGCCCCGAGAAGTTACCTCAGAATCTGGCAGCATTGTGATTTCTGGTCTTACACCAGGCGTTGAGTATACCTACACCATTGCTGTCATCAAGGATGGAAAAGAGAGGGATTCACCCATCACCAAGACTGTTGTGACTCGTAAGAATAAACCTTAATCTTAATAGCAATAGCACAAAGCTTTCTTACTTTGCTTCCATAACCCGTTTTATCCTCTTCCCGCTGTTCATTGTTTAAACTTAAAGGACCACTGTAACACAAATTGTACAGTTTTCAAATGCATGCATATAACATGTATGTTTGTCTCAGAGTAGAGTTAGGCCCGGTTCACATTTGCGGTTTTTACCAAAACGGACCAGATGTCCGGATCCGGTCCTGATGCATCCGGTTGCAATCCGGATCCAGTCCGTTTGCATCCGGATTTTCATCCTTTACGGATCCGGTTGCTACCTGGCTCCATTTTTTAAAGAGATAACAGACTATATTAATTCTTGGGGTCTGGGAGGTCTGCAGAAGCCCTGGAGTCATTGTTGGAGACAGCCTGACGTGTGGAGACCATCCTTGGATAGAGAGACTGCAGTTTGGACCATGGATCCAGTGTTTTTGTACTCATTTTACCTGGGAATTGTCTCCTTTGTAATTTTTACCCACTACTATGGGAAGGAAGCGTGCTCCTCGCAGGAGATGAGCACCCTCTACTCCTGTAGAATCAGGTCCTCAGGTGTGAAAGTCCTGACCTCTTCTTGTGACATGGTCCCAAATATGCTGGGCCCATGTGTCACCATCCAAAATGACGGCTATCACCATAGAAAACGCTACGGAAGTGGGGTACATAGGCCGGATTTTATAGCCAGTGTTGTCCTTTTAGTTTCTCATTGGTTTCTGCTGTGCAGATGGTGTAGTCAGGATCCGGTCCGGGTGCGGCGACCGGATGAAGCTTACGGCAAAAAATAGAGCAGGTTGGAAAAAATCCGGACCGTAGCCCAGAGTCTGGATCCGGTCAGTGAGGAACGACGAGTGTGTACGGATCCATAGAGTTACATTGGATTGCCGAATGTCTGTTCCGTTTGTACAGTATACGGTCCGGATCCGGTCCGGAAAATCCTGACAGCAACCGCCAATGTGAACCAGGCCTAAAATGCACTATAATTTTGTTTTCTATGTTGCTGTCGCTTACGACAGCAACATAGAAAACAAAACAGGTTTTGGGCTAATCCATTTCCTTATGCAGGATTTTCTGGAATTACTTCATTTTTAAAAGCTTCCCTCCCCTTTGAATGGAAGTGACACAGTCCACCTGGCAGAGTAGTGTCAAACAAAGCAACTTGCTTTTTGGCATCATTTTGTGAGTTGTTTCCATGAAGTGCTTTTGTATAGAATATTGAAATACTTTGAATTCGCCCTGAGTTAGACTAGTCCAAAACCTGTCAGATTTGTTTACTACGTACATTTATCCTGGGAGTTTGACAAATGTTCCTTTTTATATTTACGTACACATTACATAATTTGTTTTAAGGGGGAAAAAAAAAAATCTTAAGTTCAACCAGAAAATATGGTGCAACACTAGCTTACGCCCTCGAACGTCCCAGTTGATCCAGAGGAAGGCAAAAAAAACTCTTTCAAGACTTTGACCAATTATCATTAAGGCCTGGTGCACACCAAAAACCGCTAGCAGATCCGCAAAATGCTAGCAGATTTTGAAACGCTTTTTCTTTTTCTGTAGCGTTTCAGCTAGCGTTTTTTACGGTTGTGTAGCGGTTTTGGTGTAGTAGATTTCATATATTGTTACAGTAAAGCTGTTACTTAACAGCTTCTGTAACAAAAACGCCGGCAAAACCGCTCTGAACAGGTGTTTTTTAGAGCGGTTTGCGTTTTTCCTATACTTAACATTGAGGCAGAAACGCATCCGCAATCCAAAAAAATGCCTCACCCCAGAAGGATTAGTTTCTGCAAAATGCCTCCCGCTCTGCTGTGCACCACCCCATTGAGATACATTGACCAAGCGGATCTCTGCAGAAACGCTGAAAAAGCCGCTCGGTGTGCACCAGCCCATAATGGGGAAAAAATCCTTCCTTACTCCATATTTTACTATGGGAATGATTGTGTGCTTTCATCACAATTTTGAAGGGATATGATGGCAGGTCATTTTTGTGTGTGGTTTCAGTTAAAGGAAACCTGGGAGAAAAAAGTACTCCAATGGAGAAGACCGGGGGAAACCTCATTTGGTCTGTTCCAGTGCTGTCCCCTCTGCCAAACCAACTTATGTATTCACAGTAGCACCACTGAAACCCGAGCGGGTCCGTGCTATTGCGCAGGTGCAGCGCGGTCTCGCTTTGGGGATCCGTGCTCTGAAACGCCTCAGGAGGAGGAAGCCTGGGGATCTTACAGAGGCTTTCCCTGTCCTCCTCCACCATGCTAAGTATCTAATTTTTATCTCCCACAAACTTACAGGTTTACTTTAAAGAGAACATGAGGTGGTGCGGAAGGGGGGCAGATGGGACACAGAGGCATGTTCCCTGCCTCATGGCATGCCTCTTTGTCATCCTCTATCGCCCCCGAAATTGGCAACAATAATTGTCGCTATTCTGGAGGGTAATGGGAGGAGAGGGATTCCCTGCTCAAAACACCCACTGGGGGCGTTCATGCACTCTTTCCCCAGCTGCCATTGGGCAGCTCTCTTTCCCTGGCCACACTCCCTGCACGCTGAGAGAGAATCTCTATACAGCATCGTGACCCCACAGGTCACAAAAGTGAAAGTTAAGCAATGTAGGCCAACGGAGTGGAGGAAAGCGGCTGGGATTTGCGGCTACATGATCCACCCAGCCCCCTGGATCAGGTAGCATTTTTGTTTTGTCCCTACCTGAGGCTCTTTAAAGGGTTACTTAGCTGCCTCACTTTGATTTTTAGACAAGGCTGACATTGGCCATCCTTGCTGAGCTGTGCAGTTTGTTGCCTAATCTAATGCTGCTGTGGCTTCCACGTTTCTGCTGCCACCCTCCTATGTTACGAACGTTATTGCATACTTTAAATAGTTGTGTTTTTTTTTTTTTTTTTTACATGTTTTATACTAAAATAACAATATCTGGCATTTGATTGAAACCCTATAGCTCTGTAGGACTTAGTGTTAACTACTTATTGATGAAAATGAACACGCAAGAAATGTAAGGTTTGGACTCTGTACTGTCTTACAGCACTTTCACCACCAACCAACCTCCGCCTCCTGCCAAGCTCAGACCATGTCACTCTGACCATCTATTGGGACAGAAGTACTTCTCTAGGTAAGGGCTTTAGTAAAGATGTGGTGGAATGCTGGGTCTTGTGTACAAATGTAGAACAAAGAAAAAAATCTGACATTGTGAAACTCTTTGAAAAGCCTTATTTTTTGAGGATGGCTTTCCAAATTATACCTCTGACTTTTTTTTTTTTCACTGCAGGAATTACTGGGTACAGGATAACCTCGGCTCCCACAGACAGGCAGCTTGGGTACCCCAGTGAAGATGATGTTGATGCAAGTCAGACCTCCTTTACTTTTGAAACTCTTAGCCCTGGTGTGGAGTACAATATCAGTGTTTATGCAGTGAAAGGAGATGAGGAGAGCGTCCCTCTTTCCAAAATAACCACACAAGGTAATGACTGACTGTCCTAGATCTATTCAGCTGTTTCTCCCTTCAGGAAACAACCCTGGGATTGATGGGGCTACTGTATTACTGCAGCTCTTTTTCTCTATTATTATATTTTTCAATATCTATCATACACTGCACTACACTCCTTGGTGCTTTTTCTTTTTATCATGCTTTTGGCACAATGCTTTTCTGTAATCTGATGCTCTGCTGCTGCATTAGTTAGCCTCAGCACTTTGTCTGACAAAACTACCCAACCTAAAATGTAGCACTTATGAGTAATGTCCAGGCAATACAGGCATTCATATTGCATGAGGATGTAACCGAGTGGGCCAGGGGTTACGTGGCGTTTGTCGCTCGTCCTGATCTTGCAAGCAGTTACTGCCATGCACCTGATTGACCACACAGGCCTGAGATTTCCCAGCATGTTCAGCTGATGCATTTGACCAGTTTCAGCCTGATATACAATACAATAACATTTGTAAAGCGCTTTTCTCCCATAGGACTCAAAGCGCATGAGCCGCTTGAGAGAGCTGCAGCCCAGCTGGGCGCGCCCAGTAGAGAGTAGCGAGATCATCCAGTTCTATAAACTTTGGTTGGTCAGCCGGGTCGCAAAATAGCGAGATGTATGGCCAACTCTACTTTGCTTTTTTTTAAATCCAATAAAAGGATTACATCTATTCAAAATTTAATGGTCATATTAAAAATGAATTGACTAAAAGGATTGTGCTCATTTGAAGTTAAAGGCAATTGGTGAGTCATAAAATGTATACCTAGTTGAATCCATACATCTAAAGGGAACCCCTTTTTTTTTTTTTTTTTTTTTTTTTTTTTTTTTTTTCTTCTAAATCGTAATTTATTTCTGAGGATGGGCCATTTACTGTACATGCATCAAACATGCAGGACAAATCCTCTATGGTTGCAGAATTCGTTTTGAGTGTTTCAAACACTCCTTACTGTCTCTGCAATCTAGACAGCTGTGCCATATGACGGTCAACAAACTGCATACTGTATTTGGGTAGACTGTTTAGGTGGGCCACCTATATTATGTACATGTGGCAGATTTATTTTTATTTTTTTTTTGTGTGGCTAGCTTGCATTTTATCTACAAATTAACTGCCAGTCTAGACCTTACAGTTTCATGCCATAGTGCGCATTTACATACCATATGTGTAGCTGTACAAAATTACTAATCTCTGCTTGATCGCTGATAGTTGCTGGCGTTTTGTACACTCAAATGGAAATATGCCAACGTGTGTCTGGACACTTTCTGATCTTTCAATACTTCAGCAGACTGCAAAATATTTCCCAATCTGGATGCCTATTGGTAATCCAGTTTTCTGTACAACTAGCTTCAAGTTTTAAAGTGGAACTGAAGGAAGAAAAAACGTTTCACTTGGGGCTTCTGCCAGCCTCCTGCAGCCGCCCTTTGTCCCGCGATGTTGGCAAACAATCCTCTGGTCCCCCGCCATGGCTCTGTTTCTTCACCGCTGACTTTCAAGTCGACAGCCTTCTTGCCTGTGCAGCCATGGCTGCACGCATCCTGACTCCCTCTCATGTTGCCTGGAGCTTCCTGCACAGTACGAGAAAACTCTACTGCACCTGGTGCACTGTGCAGTGGACAGCAACAGTAAAAGTGAGTCTTGGCGGGGGACTGGAGGATCATATGATAACACCGTGGCCAGGGGGCTGGCCAAAGCCCCAGGTAAATGAAGCATTCTTATATGATGTAGCTGAATAGGCTGAAAAAGATGCACATATCCTTATGGCCAATCTCCTACAACAAATGAAACAAGACATTTGGACAGTTTTTTTTTTTTTAATATTTTGCGGATTACAAATGTCCATCCTGACCATTGCTAGTTGTGTACCCTATATCCGGATACTACCACACTATCCTTTAGTTACTAAAACTAACAATAGCATTAGTCTTAAAATTATCTTTCAGCAATAAGCTATACCAGGTTTTGTTTATGGTGAGAATCCTTAACGGACACCTGAACTGCCCCATAATTGTTAAAACACACATTCCATACTAAAACCAGGACCCTGTTTTGGATGTATTGTAATCTGCTGTATCACTTTGCCCCCCTACCCACTCAACAACCATCTTTTGTGGCTCTGACCCCATTCAACGAACACGACCATTGGGTATTGGGACATCATACTACGCACACTGGCATGTGTAGTTTTACAGGTATGGTGTTTTATTCAATTCAAGTTTTCTCCTTGGAGGTAATTTTTCACCCCTTTCTAGTTTTCTCTAGAAATTACATTAGCTGCTTGAGGCAGGGGTCACACTTGTCTTTCAGCTTTCTAAAAACTAAGACCTGTGTGACCCCTTGCCTCAGAATAGTTTCTTGCTTGCTGGTAGTTTAAAAAGCATTTTATTGCTAAATTGGGAAATTGTCAACTAGGAGAATTGAATAAGGACCCATGACTATTTCAGACCTCTAGGCTAAATATTGACTTATTTTACATTTCTGTTAATCTAGCAAAAGGCAGAATATAGATTCATCTGAAAATCCCATAAATGGCATGTCTCTTTTACCATTTTGAATCAATCTATTAATCTAACGAAACCTTTAAACTGGTAAAACCTTTAACATCTGAGAACTTTCAGAGTAATCTGGTTGCACATATATTATACATGTGCAAATCCATCTGTCTGCGGGCTTTGCAAATCTTAATGCAGTAAAGCATCAATTCCACTCTTGTTTCATTAAATCAGACACACTTTGAGTATCAATTGCTGGTTTTAATTTTTGTTTGTTTGTTGCTTTTATTAATAAACTGTAATTATGCAATACTTGATTGACATGCTTTGCTTCCTCCCCCCTGCCTCCACCCTTTGCTTCATCCCTGCGTCGCCCTGCCAGAGATCCCCCAGCTCACTGACTTAAAGTTTGTCGATGTAACCGATACAAGCATTGATTTGAGATGGACACCCATTAATTCCACCGCCATCATCGGCTACCGAATCTTAGTGGTTGCTGAAGGACAGTCTGTCCCAGTCTACGAGGAGTTTGTGCAACCCTCACAGGGGTATTACAAGGTTTCAGGACTGGAGCCCGGCATTGATTATGAGATCAGCGTGATCACACTCATTAACGGCGGAGAGAGTGCCCCGACCACAATCATACAACAAACGGGTGATTGCACAAATCTTGCCATTTTGCAGAGGATGGATCGTGTTGTGTGTCTTCTCTAGAATAAAATAAGAGGGATGAGTGTTGCCTCAGCAACAGGAGGGATGAGTGTTGCCTCAGCAACAGGAGGAGGGTGATTCTAACACATGGTTCATAATACACCTTTTTTTTCACAAATATATTAACAAGGGCTTTTTTCGTATGGTTAAATAGTCAAAATTGGCAACTGAATGTAATGCCTAAATATTCATTCATCAGAAATTGTTGCATTTATTAAAACATTAAGGGCCTGTTTCCACTGCAGCCGCACGCGTCTGTCAGACGCGTGGCGGCACTTCCGGATCTGCGGTTACGCTGATGAATCCCATGAGCCGTGCCATGCATGGCTATGGGATTTGCACAGATTCGGATGGAAAAGCCGGCCGAATCGCTAGCGCAAGCGATTTGGCCGGCAGCTCCATTACTTCCTATGGCAGAGTTTCCCCGTGCGATTTGCCTGCGGGGAAACTCTGCGGATTCGGCCCGGTTTCCAAGCAAGTAGAAACTGGCCCTAAAGAACTGTCGCGAAAATCTTAATTTAAAACGCATACAAATAAGTTTCTCCCAGAGTAAAATGAGCCATACATTACTTTTCTCCTATGTTGCTGTCACTTACAGTAAGTAGTAGAAATCTTCTCATAGGGGGGTTCTCAGTGTTTTCTTTTATTTTTAAAAGCACTTTGTGAATGGCAGTTGCTCCATCCAGCTGCCAAAACAGTGTGCAGGGAGGCTGGCCAGCATCATTGTATTAATCCTTTTCATGGAATGTCTTTATAAAGAATAAAGGCCATGCTGAGATTCCCCCATGAAGATATGGACTAGCCCAAAACCTGTCAGATTTCTACTACCTACTGTAAGTGACGGCAACATAGGAGAAAAGTAATTTATGGCTCATTTTACTCAGGAAGAAACATACTTCTTATTTGTGTGTTGTTTTTTTTAAGAACAAAACCTAAAAGTCTTACATTTAAAGGGGAACTTCAGCCTAAACAAACATACTGTCACTAAGTTACATTAGTTATGTTAATTGTAATAGATAGATAATATAATTTTTTACCCACCCTGTTTTAAAAGAACAGGCAAATGTTTGTGATTCATGGGGGCTGCCATCTTTGTCATGGGGGCAGCCATCTTTTTGGTTGACAGGAGGTGACAGGGAGCATAAGGCACAGTTTCAACTGTCCTTTCTCCTGATAATCCCTCCCAGCTGCATGCGCTAGGCTTCAAATGTCAAATTCAAAATGTAAAAAAAAAAATATTTGCACCAAAACAGCAGGACGAGACAAACAACATCAGAAATCCCATCATGCTTTGCACAGCATCAGGGGAAAAATGCCCGGGCAGTTTTCTTCTGTGCAGCTAAAAATGAGACTTGTATAAGAGAAACAAAGTTCTGATGCTGTGAAACTGTTAAAGAAACACCAGGCCTTTTCAGTGCTGCTGAGTCGATTTTTAGTCTGGAGGTTCACTTTAACCAGTTCATTGAGTTAATGTTAATCAGCATCATCTCGCTTGTACTAGTCCTTGCTCCAGAAGATGGAATCTGTTGGTCCATAATTACTTGTACTATAGACCTTGTGTTGGCATAGCTGTATCACTGATGACCTACAAGATTTTATAAATCTCCATTAAAATTGCCTTTCTATTCAAGTCTTTAGCTGTAAGTTTCTAGACTTGCAAAATTTCAAAATGTGGTTCCTTGCAGCGTACATGTAAGAAGGCGCAGGGACAAGCCGACTGACTGCTCTCCCTGCAATAGTTGTTCCCCTTCCTATTTATTTTTAACAGATTTTCCCCCCACTGTAACCATATTCCTAAATTATCCCGCCGCCTTTCTTTATAAGTTATTATAAGTCTGATTCTGGGTATTTCTGGCGCCAAAATTACACCATGAATGCTGCTATTGTGGCCTATGGCAGTGGCGCAAAAATTATCGGTTTTGTCCCTTCCGAATCATAGCAACAGTATACATTTTTAGTGACCAACACACAGTTACCAATATATAATTTTTTCCAAACCCTAAGGAGTTTATTCACCAATACACCAGTTAATTGCTCTCTGTTGCTCATTGAAATCGCCTGTACTGTACATTTTTTAAAAGGTTTACGTTGACTTGCTAGAGAAGCACATACAACATGCTCTATTCTCTGCATTGCATGTAATGATGAAATGCTGAATACTGCTGCATCTATGGTGGATAGAATGTTCTTGCTACATACTTCACTATGAAAATGCTACTGTTACATCAAATTTGGGTATTGGATTCAGTTTAAAGATTTTAAATTGCAACCATGTAAGTGGCGGCCATAGGGTCATGTTAATAAGCATTTGTCACGATAAAACAGTTTATGTGAAATCTTCTCTTCCAAGGTTTATGCTCTCTAGACACTGTTTGTTTTTAGTTTTGTTTTATTCGCCATTATTTTATCTCCATTAAACAGGATATTCTGATCTGTCTGTGGAGGGCAGGAGTACATGTAGTCATCTCTGTGTGGCATTTCCTGCTGTAATAATGCAGTGCATACACATATCCAATTTTGATTGGCCAATTTTACTAGTTCTATGTAGTCTTAGGCCCAACAGATTTTGAATGCTATAAGCAGATTGTGTAGGTAAGCTCTTATATTACATGGAAGTGGTAAAATTTGCCAGTCATTGGCCAATCAAAATTGGATGTATGCAATCTTAGACCTAGAAGGGAAGGGGCTACAATGTGCTCTCAGAGAGCTGTTGTTAGATGCCTAGGGTTCAGCTTTGTGTATAGAGCAAAAATTCCCAGAGGGCTAAACCAATACTCTATCCAGCTCTTAATGACCATGTGCTGTACCTTCCCTTCTAGTAAATGAGGGCATGGAGAGTGGTTTAATCAAAGTGGTCTTTATGTGTTTGTTTTTTCCTGTGTATGGTAGCGGGTGGGAAGTCTAGCTTTAGTCTGGGTCCTGAATAAGACAAGTGCCTGTTGGAGCCTTAAGGTGGCCATACACCTATAGATTTGCAGCAGATTCGACCATCCGATAGATTCCTGTCAGATGCCTGACAGGTCGACTCTGACAGGAATGTATCTGATGTGTGCCACACACGAACAGATTTTCAATGCATTTAATTCAGAAATCTATTGGAAATTGATCAAAATGCATTATTGCACCATTCGATCCAATGCAACTCTATGGGCCACTGATCTGTTGCCAGTAGCCGATCGACCTAGATTCTCTATCTGGACCGATCGAGCAAATCGGTTGGAAATCTATCGCCTGTCCTGATCGATCATGCTTCCTGTTGCATCGATTTTTAGCCGGCTCGATCAGAGTGGCCGAATTGGCCGTCGATCAATGGAAGAAACCGACCAGTGTATGGGCCCCTTTAGAGAAGGGGGGGGGGGCTGGGAGAGATTTAGGTATTGTGATTGATTTTACTTTCCCATAAATGGGGATTGTAGGAGGTGGATCCACACACTAACAGTCTTTAAATAGTTATAAGTAATTTTTGTTGACTGCAATAATGTATTCTGTTTGTATTGAAGAGATTTATGTACTTTCTGCATGAAGTGTGCATGTACAGTATATCTGCGTGTCGGTATGATTTCAAGTTTTGGCAAAGGTTTACTTATTTTTTTTTTTTTCTTTTTGTTCATGGTTTAGCTGTTCCACCCCCAACAAATTTGCGTTTCACCAACACTGGTCCAGACACAATGCGCGTCACTTGGGCTCCTCCATCTTCCATTGAGCTCTCCAACTTCCTTGTGCGCTATTTCCCTGTGAAGAGGCCTGAGGATGTCACTGAACTATCCATCTCTCGCACGGATAACATGGTTGTGCTCACACGTAAGTCAAACTGTACAGGAAAATGTCATTATTAAAAAAAAAAAAAAAAAAAAAATTGGGGTTGGCATTTTTGTTAAACAGGAGTTGGGTTGCTGATTGTTGGTGAATGAGTGTGTGCATTCAACTGGAATGCACCACAATAATGGATAATAAATGTGCATTATCTACCTCAAGATACAGGTGCCATCTGCAGTATGTACAGCTACAGTATAAAGTTATATTGATGCTAAACAAGTTGCAGCCTGTACCAGTAACTACTTTTACAGTTTTAAGTGCTGAACCAATTTACACCAAAGGCCTTTACCTCGTTGAGAACCTACCACCCTACCAACAAACCAAAAACTTTAATGATGGCCATTTCTCCCCACCGAGTTCTTCAAAAATCTGAAAATTGATCAAACCACTGCCACAGTGGCTTCCTACTGAAGTGCAGATGTTTACTCCTTTACTGCCCTCCTATCCACACATTAGAGTAATAACAATTTGGACCTTTCCTGGTGGTTAAGATTTTTTTTTTTATTTTTTTTTTATTTATTTATTTTTTTTTTTTTTTTGCTCCAGCTGATCAAAGTGAGACATTCATGTTATTAATTTTTATGTTTGATTTATTGAAGTAAACACCTCTGACTAAAAAAACTAACAAACGCATAATATATGCTACCAGGGCTGTGCCGTCCATGCAAAAATCATCCGACTCCTCAGTTTATCGAAACCACCGACTCCAGGGCCATATGCAATTAACTTTTTCTCCTGGCTTTTTTCCTAGGTGATATTTTAAATTTGTAAATAAAATGCATTTTAAGCCACTTTTTTTTTTTTTTTTTTTTTTCCCCAATTAACTTATCAATCTCATATGTTTTTATTTATTCCATCATTTTGCTTCTCACCATAATGTAAGCGGAGTCTTGCTGGCTTCACGTCATACGAATCCTACTGCCAGATGGCGTATAAGCTATTTAAGCTGGCTGGTACACGTTGCTACTGTTTGTGGTTATATCCATCTTTCTTGAAGATCATTCCACTGCCTCTGCAAGTTCCAGACGTTTGGCACCTGTACTTCCCACATGTGGATTTAAGTCCCTCTCTGTGTACAGCCAACATTGCAGTGCTGATGGGCAACAGGAGGAAGAGCTGCACTATTACACTGTTTTATTTGTTTTGGTCTGAGCTTTTGAGTACATGGTTAGAGATAAGGAGGAAGGAACAGCTAGTTGCTGGAGCCACTTCTCTTCAAGAGGCATTAAATTGGCAAAATGTTTTACATGAGTTTAAATCAGAAATGCAAAGGCTTGTTTTGTGGTTGTTTATTTTTAATACACCATGGTGCAGCTCTAAAACTGTCCAATAATGGTCACCTGATCCTGTTATTGGTTTCAGTCCTTTTAGGGCAGTGATATTGGGTTCACTCACAGCATGATCTGAGCTCCTCTTCCTCTTCCTCCTCCTCCTCCTCCTCCTCCTCCTCCTCCTCCTCCTCCTCCTCCTCCTCCTCCTCCTCCTCTTCTTCCTTCTTCCCTCCTCCTCTTCCTTCTCTTCCCTCCTCCTCCTCCTCCCCCTTGCTATTGGTTCCTCTGATATGCAAAGAACAACATAGTGCATACGAAAAAAAAACACAATGCTGAATGAGGTTCTTGTGCAGAAAACATTTGTACATGTAAATGTAGGTCAGGAAAGCAGAGTAGTAATAGCAATAGTGGGCAGCGGCAGTGTCAAAAAAATTCTAAACCGTCATTAGTTTGGAGCTAATGGAAATGCCATTAGTTGCTTTCCAATAATCTTTAAGATTCTTAGCTAGCAACAGTTATTTTTCAGTTGTGTATACCATAATGAGTTCCAGTAGTATTATTATATATTATTTTTTTTTTTTATGCTGTTTTACTTCCATATATCTGGGGTTTTCATCTAGGTAAATAATGGTTGTCTTTATTTCTGTGTAGATCTTCTGCCAGCCACTGAATATCGCGTCAACATTTATTCTGTTTATGATGAAAGAGAGAGTACCGAACTTACTGGAGTACACAGAACTAGTAAGTATTAATATTTGCTGTTGGGTAATTCCCATTTAGGATGTACACAGGACCAGACCCTAAGCTTGGACTTTTTTTTTTTTTGCCATTTTGGATTTAGTTGGGCTTTGAAGTGAGGACAAAGTAAATTTTACTCACCTCACACTTTCAGACATCCTCTTAAAGCAAACCTGCTAAGTTAAAATAAAAAAATACTTAAAGGACAAATGTAGCGAGAGGTATGTGGAGGCTGCCATATTTATTTCCTTTTAAACAATACCAGTTGCTTGGCTATCCTGCTGATAATGTACCTCAAATGCTTTTAGCCATGCACACTGAACAAGTATGAAGCAGATCAGATGTTTCTGACATTGTCAGATCTGACAAGATTAGCTGCATGCTTGTTTCTGGTGTGATTCAGACTCTACTGCAGCCAAACAGATCAACAGAGCTACCAGGCAACTGTTATTGTCTAAAAATAAACAAATAGGGCCGCCACCATAGCCCTCTCACTACAGTTGCCCTTTTAAAGTGACACTAAAGCGGAAAAAAAAGTATATGATGAATTGTATATGTAGTACAGCTAAGCAATAGAACATTAGTAAATAGTTTGCATACATGCATACATACACACACACACACACACACACACACACACACACACACACACACACACACACACACACACACACACACACACACACACACACACACACACACACACACTTCAGTTATCTATGCAAAAGAGCTTCTCTGAGCGACAGTCCTGTTTTCTGAAGCACTTATACATCGAAGAGACAGCTTCAGATAAGGCTTTACTGCATGGAAGGTCAAAGGATCATTAGCTCTCTTTTGTTTTATAGTTTAAAATAGTGCGGTATGTAAACTGAAAATATGACAGAATGAAGCAATGTTATATAGGAAAAAAAATACATAAGTGAAAATAAAAGTATGAGACTCTTTCTTTGTTACTAATGTTCTATTCATTATCTGTACTACACATACAATTCACCCACTGTTGTCTGGGACTCTCTTCTTGTTGGCGGCAGCACTTCCCTCCGTATGAGCGTGGCCATACTGTGCATGCGCAGTACCATTAACCTCCCTGGCGGCTATGCCGCGCAGGGGGATTTCTCAGGCCCTGCTGGGCCGATTTAGATTTTTTTTTTTTTTGCAGCACGCAGCTAGCACTTTGCTAGCTGCGTGTGCCCTCGGATCGCCTCCGCACCGATTACGCGGCGCTCCCCGCGCCGCAAGGCCCCCCCCAGACCCCGTGCACTGCCTGGCCAATCAGTGCCAGGCAGCGCTGAGGGGTAGATCGGGTCTCCCAATGACGTCGGTGACGTCATGCCGCCCGTCGCCATGGCGACGGGGGAAGCCCTCCAGGAGATCCCGTTCTTTGAACGGGATCTCCTGATCTCCGATCGCCTCCGGCGATCGGAGGGGCTGGGGGGATGCCGCTGAGCAGCGGCTATCATGTAGCGAGACTTTGTCTCGCTACGTGAAAAAAAAAAAAAAAAAAAAAAAAGACTTTGCTGCCCCCCGGCAGATTTTTAATAAACCGCCAGGAGGGTTAAGCCAGCTACTCATGAATGTGCTGTACAGCTACTCTTGTACACCAAGAGGCGTGTGGCCACGAGAACAAGCCCTTGTCTGATATGTTAAGCGGGACTCTGCACAGCAACGATGGACTCATGAGTGAATCATGAAGCCTCTGGACCACCCAGAGTCTTCCCTCCACTTAGGTAAGTATGTAATTTGTTTTTATTGTATAGGTAAGAGGATGAATAGCACTCACCTTGCATGGCTGGGTGCCTGGTTCAAATCTGGACCTGGACACTATATCGGCATGGAACTTGTATGTTCTAGGTGGAGGAAGCACAAAATATGGCATGAGACACTAAAAGGCTAGTTAACAGTGTTAGTTTCAACATTAGCAATGACTGCTTAGAATGTTGAAGATCATTTGCGCAAGTTATGAATTTAAATGTGCCCATATGCCCAGGAATTTACTTTGATGTGTGAGCCGTTTTCCTCTTTTTGTTCCCTGAGCTCTGTATTTGAAGCTAGCAGGTCAGCTTGAGGCATTTCCCAGTTGAAAAACTCATAGCTTGGTGTTTCTCTCTCACAAGCGGGAGATTCCTGCATTTCAACCAGCAGACTCAGAGATTAGGGATTCAGTCTACTTTGTATTTGTTTATAGAGGACTCCCTTACAGTCTGTTTTCTTGAATGCTGAGTAAATTCCTGCATATTACATAACCATAATAGAGAGTTTATACTCCGTTTGCTGCTTTGGCACGAGTCCTACTCTGAATGCTGGGCATAGACGGTACGTTTTTTTTTTTTCTTATCAATCGAGCCGCTGATGGCTCGATTGATGATTTCCGACTTGTCTGATCACTGTGTGGATCGATTCCCGGCTTGATTCCCGCGGGCGGACAATAGGCCAAAACGAAGCGCTGATAAGTGCCCGAGCGGGAATCGATCCGGACGAGCGGAGACACGCCGGCATCGAGCCGCTGGCTCTATTCCGGCGCATAAACGTGCAGTCTATGCCCAGCATAAGACCCACCATTTTTTTTTTAGCCTTTTCATAATTTTATAATTCCCCCACCTCTTGTTTCCACCCCATTGTAAGCTTGCAAGGGCAGGGCTCTCACCCTTTTGTGTCATGGAATGTTAATTTAATTGCTTGCACTCTTAGACATTTATACATTTTAGTCATCATGTTAAATTTGCAATTGTAATCAGCAGTGCTGTATTTTGTATCAGTGTTCATATTTGATGTATATCATTGTCTGTGTCATTCTGTATCCCTTGTTTGTTTTCTTACATTGTACAGCGCCACGGAATATGTTGGCGCTTTATTATTATTATTATTAATAATAATAATAATAATAATAATAATAATTTACATTTCAAGTAGTTGTTGTTTACTATTCTGGTAACTTTTTTTTTTTTTCCCCTGTACTATAGCTCTTGATTCTCCAACTGGCATTGACTTCTCTGAAATTACCACCAACTCCTTTACTGTGCACTGGAATGCCCCACGTGCTACAGTCACTGGCTATAAAGTCCGATACCAGCTAGAGAGCGGCACTGGACGTTCCAGAGAGGAAAAGATTCCCCCATCACGAAACTCCATTACTCTTACCAACCTCATCCCGGGTTCTGAATATGTTGTCAGTATCATTGCTGTTAGTGGTTCTCAAGAAAGCGTGCCACTCGTAGGCCAGCAAGCAACAGGTAGGTACACTGACTAGCACAGTTTGCTGTCTTTGGATTGCTTGAAATTCCGTTCATGTGATTCCTTTTTTGGGCAGGTAACAGCCACAGTCATGGTGCCATCTGAGTCACCTCATGCTGATTCTTGTCTTTGTGGTTCCTTCCATTCCTGGTCCGTTTCTCCCTAGCTCTTAGCAGTGATGTGCAGTTCCGAAGTGCCCATGTGCAAGTTTCAAACAGCACATGCGCAGTGAAAGCTCACACGAGCACTTCCTTTTGCGGTACATGCACAGTTTGGAACTCGCTCTTCACCGCTTGGTGTAACTTCTGAGAGGCAGTTAAGTTGAAGGAGTCAGTCAATAGAGGAATGGGCGGGAACTTGAAGAGTCACAGCATAAGGAGTCCTCAGGTTTAGGTAATGTAGCCTACCTTGAACTTGCGGTAATTCAACTTTTGTTCCCTGCTTCAAGGGATCCTTACAATTATATAATGAGTGGAACAGCACATGCGACTCTCTTCCAGAGCCAGATGTTGTGGAAAGAACTTACTAATGAATTCCTTGAGAGATCTATCATGGATCTATGCATTTTAGGCTACCTGACTTGATACCCCTACCTCCTGTAAAATTGTATATTGTCCTTTCAGTGTCTGATGTTCCAACTGATCTACATACAACATCAACTTTTCCCAATGAAATTACAATTGCCTGGGATGCACCTGCTGTGAATGTGCGTTACTACAGAATCACTTCTTCAGAGACTGGTATGTTTTAGTTTTTTTGTTAGCTCTGACAATGTCCACAAGCTTTATTTTCTGCTGTTTATCTTCATCCACTCATGCATCCAATTGTTCAATAAAGCCACCATTCACTCTGTTCCTACAGGAGGCCATAGTCCAGCTCATGAATTCACAGTGCCTGGCACCTTCAACACTGCAACTATCAGAGACCTGAAGCCAGGCATAAGTTACACCATTACTGTATATGCGGTCACTGGCCGTGGGGACAGTCCTGCTACCAGCAAGCCAGTCACCATCACTCACACAACAGGTATATGAAGTGAACACTCATTCTGTTCTATAATGGTGGATATTAAACCTGTAGTACTACTTGTGAGGTCTGTATAGACTATATGCTTTTATTATTGTTGCATGCTCTGAATGTGACTGTTACTCTACAGCTATTGAACAGCCTACAGAGATGCAGGTGACAGATGTCAAAGATGAAAGCATCCATGTTCGCTGGGCACCGTCTGCTGGCCCCATTACTGGTTATAGAGTTACAAGTGTACCCAAAAGTGGTCATGGAGAATCAGTTACCCAAGTTGTACCTAAAGGTAATACTTTTATCAATATTATCCGGAACCAATATAAAATAAGGATTTTCAACTTCTAAATATCTGTATAATAGTATTACACCTCTTACATACTTTTGAAGCACTATGTTGCAGTTACTGCACTGGTTGGTTGAGTGCAAAGTATTACTGTGCATTGAGACATTGTTTTTGTAGAAAGCATCAGCAGGATGTCAGGCATCTGTGTTTAAAAGGAAATGAATATGGCAGCCTCCATATGTCTCTTTCCTTTGGGTTCCTTTTTAAATTAGACTATGGATGAAAATTCATTAATAGAAATGTATATGGACAGACCAAGCGCTAAGGAGGATCCAAACTCAATAGTAAACTACTGCACCGCTGCGTGTTATAAGGGGGAATCCCTCCACCCCTTTTACACAAAAACAAAGGTTAAAATACAAATAACACGCGCTGGATAATCCCCAATCTCGTTTATTAGTAGTCTAAAAGCACAAAATTCCAAACAAGAAGCTTCAACAGAAAATTCATTAATAGTTCAAACACCTGCTGGCAAGTTACAGATCTTTTACCTAAAATAGGCCACAGAGAAAGGATGTTGAGTTGTGAAACCACTGTAGGGATAGGGACTGATATGACTGATGCAATGTTATCTGTACAATGCTGCTGCAAAAACAAAAAAGTATTGGCAGTATATAATCGTGTGAAAATAAAATGCGGTATCCTAGGTGGTATGTGTGTACCCCTGAGAGTACTTGGGCTGGGTTTAAGGGGTACATTAAGTTTTTTGCTTAATCCATTACAATGCGTTTTTTTGGATTTGTTTAAAAAGAATGTACATGCAAACGTTGAGTGCTCCTAACAAATATATATGTATTAACCACTTAAGGACCAGGGGTTTTTCTAATGATCGGTGCTCCATGGGCTCTACAGCCCGCAGCACCGATCAGGAATGTGGCCGGGCGATCAGACTTCCCCCCCCCCCCCCTTTTTTTCCCCACTAGGGGATGTCCTGCTGGGGGGGTCTGATCGCCGCCAGCTCTGTTCGTTCAGCGGGGGGGGGGCTCCTCAAAGCCCCCCTCCGCAGCCATTTCCACCCTCCCTCTGCTTACCTCCCTCTCCCTCTTCACCCGTAATGCGCAGGACGGACTTTAGCCTATCATATGCCGGCGATCCCCGGCCAATCAGAGGCCGGGGATCGCCGATCTACGTCACGGCGCTGCTGCGCAGCAGCGCCGTGTGATGTAAACAGCGGGGATTTCTTCCCCGCCTGTTTACATTTCGCCGGCGAGCCGCTATCGGCGGCTCTCCGGCTGTTCACGGAGACAGCCTCCGTGAACTGGCATGGTCCATGCTATACCACTAACGACCCGCCGACGCCTATCGGCGTTAGGCGGTCGTTAAGTGGTTAAGGGGTACGTCAGATGTTGTTCACAATATGGGGTACTTGGCAAAGCCTGTCTCTCGTAAAGGGGCACATGCTGTAATGATGTGGAGTAACCCTGTCCTACATTATGCTAAATGAAATATTTTGGTTCTTTCTACAGATCAAACAGAAATGACTATTGTGGGGCTTCAGCCAACTGTTGAGTATGTGGTGAGCGTGTACGCACAAGGTCCAAATGGAGAGAGTGAGCCTTTGGTAGAAACCGCCGTTACAAGTACGTATTTCTCATGTTTGGATTCTAATGATCTTTACTAGTCTGATGGTGGAATTCTCCTCTTTCAGCCAGGGCTAATCCATAAATGTGTGTAGTGTTTTTTTAATTTGCCTTTCTTTCAATGTATAAACAAGTCCATATGCTTTGATGACCCAGTTTTATAATCCGGTGCTCTACAGCTGATAATTGTTCTTCTAAAGTTTACTTTCATAACTCTTCTTCTTTTATATGTAGCTAAACATGTAGTCAGCACAGCAGTCCTAGCACACTGCAATCAGGCAATATTGCTTTACTTGGAGTTGTACTGTTTTACTTGGACTTGCTGCTAGCTACTGCTTTTTACTAATTACCATGGTGCTCAATAATCAGAACAGTAATTTGCGTTTAGTAATTAATGCAGCAATAACTGCTTATTAAGGTTGTGCAGTGTTGGTGCGGTTGCCGACCAGCAACTGATCAATGATTTGTGCTAAGTTTGGCACATCAGCTTTTGCTCACCTATAAAGGTGTATTACAGTAATGGCTTGAATGTCCCAACTTGCCATTTCTTCCAGTGCTTGCACAAACCTTTTTAGCCAGCATTCTAATCCAGAACCTCTGCTCTGTAGAATGCTTAACCATTTTACATTGCAATGATTCGCCTCTGCATCTTCGCGATTCATCCAATGTAAATCATGCTAATATCTTTGATTTCTTGCTTAAAAGCACAAAGACCATTAATGTAGCCTGGTTTTTGTGCAGTCCACTAGATGGAAGTGTTTTTATTTGCTGCTGGTTTTGCTTAAATGGTTGTCCACCCTAAAATGATATTTCAAGTTTAATCGGGCAACATTGGCTCCGATGTCCAGCTGGTGTTACCAGAGAGGTTTCCATGTTCATCCACTTTGCATGAACATCTTGTTGATCTCTGGATCTCACTGTCATGTGTGGCTTTTGTTTTTGATTTTTACTACTACTTTTCTATTTTTCCTGTTTTTCTCCTCTTAGCTCAGCCTAGCTCAGGGGTGTCAAACTCCAATACAAAGTGGGCTGAAATTGTACACTGGGACCAAGTTGCGGGCCAACCTCAATGTCTAGTAGCCACCTCCCTCCCTTATAAAGTTCCCTGGTGTCTAATGCGCCCCCCCCCCCCAACCTATACAGCTCCCTAGTGTCTAGTGCCCACACCCTCCCCTATACAGTTTCCTTGTGTTTAGGGCTTTCCCCCTACCTCCTCCATATGGCTTCCCTGGTGATCTAGGGATTCACATCCAATATAGCTTCGCTGGTGGTCTAGAGTGGGCCAAACATAATGCTAAGTGGAGAATCCACTTGCGTGCCAAATTTAATGGCTCTGAAGGCCAGATTTGGCCCGCGGGCCGGAGTTTGACATGTATGGCCTAGCGCATTTTCTCTTCCTTGCCTGTGTGTATTCTTTCTGTTTGCTACTTCACTTGATACACCTAAACTTACAAATCATTTTTTTTTATTTTGTATTTTCTTCCTTTGCCCTGACTCTGGCACTTCCTGAATCTTGGCAGTCTTGTAGTCACTGCTATGGCAGGTGGATCCAGAGTTGAAGTGAAATGCCTAGCTGTGTAATCTGGTTACTAACACTTATAACATACCAGCTGGTAATCTGTGCAGCCATGTTCACCCACAAATGAAATATCAGTTTTTGGTGTTATAGCTTGTCAGATGCTGCTTGATGGTTTTAACTTGCTTTGGTGAATCTGGTTGTAACATTACACTGCCTGGAGGCGGAGCCATGTATTCCACATTCTCCCTCCAAATCGCAGTTCTGTTTCTTCCCTGTTGCCGTCTGCTGCTTTTCTCTGCTTTTAACTGCTTTCATGATTAATTTGCCTGACAGACATTGACCGACCCAAGGGACTGACATTCCCAGAAGTGAGTGTTGATTCAATTAGACTGGCTTGGGAAATCCCTGAGGGTCAGGTTACTGGTTACCGAGTGACCTACTCGAGCCCTGAGGATGGAATGAGAGAGTTGTTTCCCGCCCCGGAGGGAGATGATGACACAGCTGATTTGCACGGTCTCAGGCCGGGCACAGAGTACACTGTGAGCATCGTGGCATTGCACGATGACATGGAGAGCAAGCCTGTGATTGGGATCCAGCGTACAGGTATCAAGGGCACATGGCATGTTCAATGTGACTGTTTACCTCTTGTTGCCATGCTGGCATTATGGACTGTTTAGAATCTGTGGTGCCTGATAATGTCTTTCACCTTTCTGTACTTCACTCTTTTTTATATTTCTAAGGGCCCACTTAAACACCTTACGCTACATTTTTATTGAAATGCATGCAAAGGTGTGCAAAGAGCTGCACAAATCAAGGTGGTTGTGTTTTTTTTTTTTTTTTTGTTTTTTTTTATGCTTTTAGTGTTTAGCCTATTGTCCATCTTCAGCACATATTAGTTAAAGAGAATCTGTATTGTTAAAATCGCACAAAAGTAAACATACCAGTGCGTTAGGGGACATCTCCTATTACCCTCTGTCACAATTTCGCCGCTCCTCGCCGCATTAAAAGTGGTTAAAAACAGTTTTAAAAAGTTTGTTTATAAACAAACAAAATGGCCACCAAAACAGGAAGTAGGTTGATGTACAGTATGTCCACACATAGAAAATACATCCATACACAAGCAGGCTGTATACAGCCTTACTTCTGAATCTCAAAAGATCACTTGTGTGTGTTTACCTTCTGTCCCCAGCTTCTCTCATGCACTGAACATTACAGGCTTCCTGCAGACAGCTCTGCCTATGTCGTTAATTCCTTAGTATGTGACAGACCAGCTCCTTTCACAGCCTCCAGAGGAGGATTTTTATCCAGCTCTCTTCTATCACTGATAAGATAGCAGAGAAGCTGCTGGCTTATGTAAATAAAACACACACTGGAGTGTGCATAGAGGAACAGTTCAACACTGAAGAACTTGGCAGCCTTCCAGACACAGGCCGACAAGTCTGACAGGGGAAAGATACATTGATTTATTACAGAGATGGTTATAGTAGAAAGAGCTGCAGCAAGCCAGATCACATTAGAATAGGTTTAGGAACTTGTAGGATGGTAGAAAAAACGTTGTAATTTTTGTTACAGAGTCACTTTAACAACCCTCAGCTCCCCTGGAGACGACTTCTCGCACAAACCTTATAGCAAATTTCTTCTGATAGTAGAATCAGATAACTGCTATAGCTCTGGGGAGAGCCAGATGCAGGACCTTTTATCTCAAAGCTGAATTGTTAGTCATTTTAATAAATGAGAAACTGGCAGAGATGACTCATCTGCTTCTATCTGAGTACTGGTAACTAGTATTAATATTAAGAAACACATCTATAGTGTAATGGTTAAGGGCTTTGCTTGTGACACAGGAGACCTGGGTTTGAATCTCTGCTCTTCCTGTTCAGTAAGCCAGCACCTATTCAGTAAGTAAAACTTGGGCAAGACTCCCGAACACTGCTACTGCCTACTGAGCACACCCTAGTGGCTGCAGCTCAAGCGCTTGGATTCCACCAGGAGAAAAGTGCAATATAAATGTTGTTTGTCTAGTATGTATACTCTGTGTAGTACAGAGCGTTTCATTTTTATTGAAGGAAGTGTCAGATTTACTTAGTGAATGGGAACCGCATTTAAAAAAAAAATGGAGCAAATGCTTGAGAGGGAAGGCTCTGGGTCATATAGAGCCATCTCCTCTCTCGGTGCGCTCTATCCTGTGCTGGCTCCCCCCCCCCCCCCCCCCCCGTTTCAATCCCCCGCCAAAAGGGTATTTGGAAGTCTTAGGGAGCCGTGTCCTCCCGAAGACGTGCGGCTCCATACTGCACAGGCGTGAGCATGCAAGTGAGCGTGCTTGCGCAGGTGCAGTACAGGGCGGCCCTTCTTCAGGAGCACTCGGGCTCCCTGAAGACTTCTGAAGCTTCCTTCGGCTGGGTAAAGCAGTATTTGACTAAATTGGTCAAATACTGCTACCGGGCGAACCAGCACTGGAACGCGGGGACCAGGAGAGGAGCGGAAAGGCTCTATAGGACCCAGAGCCTTCCCTCTCCTTGGGTAAGTATCTGTATCATTTTTTTTTTATTATTGCGGTTCCCATTCACTTTAACCCATGATGTTGTAATTACAAAAACAGATTTCAGGAAATCAGAACTCAAATCCAGTAAAAATTATTTTTTTTTTTTTTTTTTTTTTTTTTTTTTTTTTATGAACGGATAGCTCTTTAATGCACCCTTCACAACATTGGGGGATTTCTGACCATGCACTGCATGCTTGTTGTTTGTCAGTGTTCGTTCTTTTATTGCATGCCTCCAGACTACATACTTCGTATTCTGTCTTTCACATTTTTGCTTTTCCTTCTTAACATAGTTTGTAATTTTTACAGCCATTCCTGCCCCTACAAGTCTTCAGTTTTCACAAGTGACTCCAACGGGCATTACTATTAGCTGGCACGCACCTAATGTCCAGCTCACAGGGTACCATGTCCGTGTTAACCCCAAAGAGAAAACCGGTCCAATGAAAGAGCTTGACCTTCCACCTGGTATGACTGCCACTACCATCAATGGACTCATGGTGAGTAATGACTGGAACATTCAAACAGGGGGTCAGTAGCATACTTGAGAAACCATGTGAATGCATCAAAGTACATATATTTTAATATGACCACAAATAAAAGTGCTTCTCCTTAGTCCAGAAGATATACATGTGTATCGTTCCCTGCCCTTTGGCACAGAAAACTGAAGAGCTTAGTTTATATTAATGTAATTATTCCCTACTCTGTAATAATTGCTGCCCAGCATGTACAAAATGTTTATAGATCTGATTTAAGTGCTGCTCCCAGTCTTCCCACCACTAGAGGACACTGAGGAAGGATGCACAATTAGGAAGGTAATCTTTCCTTTGATTTCTCCATTAGTCAATTAGAATCTCCTTTTTAGAAAACTCTTTTTTGAAAACGTTGATCACTTTAGCTGAATATGCACGTTTTCACTACAGGTAATTTGGACAGAAAGTTTCTATGATACAAGTGCATCTATGATATTAGGTTGTGATAACTGAACTGTTTTTGCCGAAACTAAAGTGGTTTAATCTAATTCAACAAAATCAGATTTGGTGCAAAGGACCTTTTACATTTTTACTAAAACATTCTTTCTTTATAAGGTTGCCACCAAGTATGAAGTTCATGTATATGCTGTAAAGGATGACCTAATGAGCCTACCACTGCAAGGAATCATCTCTACACTAGAGAGTAAGTAACCAGAAGACAAAGCCTTACAAACCATAGAGGTTATCCTGATTGATGGAAGCTAACATCCAGCTGCTGTTAAGGACAGTTTCTCTCCTTTGATACGCATTACCTTTTTTTTCATGTATAAACATAATATTTTTTTTTACTTTTTTTGTAGTCTCTGCTCAATGACATTTATTGTAGTATGCCAGAGCTCAAATCTATGAATTACTGACTTTTTGTATCTCTTTCCTGCTCTCAGAAGCCATTTACTGACAGGAAAGTGTTTTATGGCTGTAGTTACTGATCAGTGAGGGTTATGCTATAGTCTGACCCAGACAGAAATGGTCACTTACATACCTGATTAACTCTTTCAGGCACAGAAATAAAAAAAGGAACAAAGCCTAGTTATTTATTATTATTATTATTATGATTATTATTAAAGCAACACCAATCAGGATTGGGAATTCAGACATAAACAGCTCCAACCTTGTGCGCAGCCTTGGCGTAGTAATCGATGGGGAATTGAGTTTCAGAAACCAAATTTCATCTGTAGTTAAATCTTCCTTCTTTCATCTGAAGAACATTGCAAAGATTAAACATCTGATTCCCCCAGAGGATCTTCAAACCCTAGTCCACGCCTTCATCACATCACGGCTGGACTACTGCAATGCCCTTTATGCTGGCCTCCCCAAAAAAGACTTGCGTCGCCTGCAATTAGTGCAGAATGCTGCTGCCAGATTGCTAACAAACCAGCCTCGCCACTGTCACATTACACCGATCCTTCGCTCACTGCACTGGCTACCAGTAGAATGGAGAATACTCTTCAAGATTGGACTGCTGACATTCAAATCCCTGCACAATCTGGGCCCTGGATACATGAAGGACTTGCTGAAGCTGCACCACACCTCTCACAACCTCAGATCAGCAAGTTCTATAAACTTGGTCACTCCCAGAGTGCACCTCAAAAAATCTGGAGACAGAGCCTTCTGTCATGCTGCCCCTACTCTTTGGAACTCCCTACCACACCCAGTAAAGACAGCACCATCCCTGGAGCTATTCAAATCCAGACTGAAAAGCCACCTGTTTAGCCTGGCATTTCCAGATTTATAAAATTCTTCCCCTGTACCACGATGGTCGGAGCCATGCTTATGCGCTTTGAGTCCCACGGGAGAAAAGCGCTTTACAAATGTTATTTGTTGTTGTTGTTGTTGTTGTTATTTATGTGCTTGGCACTGTACATACACGTCTAGCTCATCATGTCACATGTCACCTCAATTGTCCTTTAACCCTCTGGGCGATACAATTGCATCGCCCAGGAGCGGGCGCAGCACTTTTTTTTAATTTTTTTTTTCTTTTTTAAATCATGTAGCGAGCCCTGGGCTCGCTACATGTTAGCTGCTGCGCAGCGGCATCCCCCCACCCACTCCGATCGCCTTCGGCGATCAGAGTAAGCAGGAAATCCCGTTCAGAACGGGATTTCCTGCTGGGCTTCCCTGGTCGCCATGGCGACGGGGCAGGATGACGTCACCGACGTCGTGACGTCAGAGGGAGTCACGATCCACCCCTCAGCGCTGCCTGGCACTGATTGGCCAGGCTGCGCAAGGGGGCTGCACGGCATGGCGGGTAGCGGCGGATCGGCAGCGATCGGAAGTTACACGCAGCTAGCAAAGTGCTAGCTGCGTGTAACAAAAATTATGCAAATCGGCCCGCCTGAGAAATCCTCCTGCGTGATATACCCAGAGCTCAGCTCGGGATTATCGCTCAGGAGGTTAAACAATATCAGTTGCTTGGCAGTCCTGTTGATCTCTTTGGATGCAGTAGTGTCTAAATCAAGTATGTGGCAAATCCAGACTTCAGTCAGAGCACTTGATCCACATGCATGCTCAGGGTTTATGGCTGAAAGTATTTGAGGCAAAGGATCAGCAGAACAGCCAAGGCAGTCTGCATTGTTCAAAAGGAAGAAATTAATATGGCAGTGCCCATATGCTTCTCACTTCTGACTTCTTTAAAGGTTAAAAAAAACGACAAATTATAAAACTTTTTTTTTATTTTTTTTTTATTTTTCCCTCTAGATGTCAGCCCCCCTCGCCGCCCACGTGTCACAGATATTACAGAAACAACAGTTACCCTTACATGGCGCACAAAGACTGAAACCATCACTGGCTTCCTGATTGAGGCTCTCCCGGCTGGTGGCCAGACTCCCATCCAGAGAATCATTAAGCCCGATGTTAGAACCTTCACTGTAACAGGTAACGGATGACCTTTTTGAGTCCATCGCTAAAGTATTTGTTATCCTCAAGTTGTCTTTTATCCTCTGTATTTCATTCATTCTTAATACTCTTCTAACAGGTCTTCAGCCAGGGACAGATTACAAGATCTCTCTGTACACCTTGAATGACAATGCCCGTAGCTCTCCAGTTACTGTGGATGTGTCAACAGGTAGTTAACCAACATCAGTAGGAGATTCTAATTACATTGTCCTAATTTACATACTGTATTTGCATTCATTTGATTTTTGTTAACCTTTACTGATATTTTTTTTTTTGTCCCCTAGCTGTGGACAGTCCTTCCAACCTGCGTTTCCTGACCAGCACACCAAACTCCCTGCTCTTCTCCTGGGAGCCTCCTCGTTCTCGGATCACTGGGTACATCATTAAATATGAGCGGGTAGGAGGAGTGGCCAAGGAACATACACCCCGCCTCCCAGCAGGAACAACTGAGGCCACCATTACCAGTAAGTTCCACTTCCTTGGTGTCCCATGCAGATGAGAAGAGAGCACTGCATCTGCATTGAATCACTTTAGCAGCTTCTACATGACATCTAATTTCACAAATGTCCTCTACTTGCAATATGATTTAGCCTGCAAATATAGATATGAGAAATAATTTGGCCCATTGTAAATCTTTGACTTGTTAATTAATTAGTAAAAAAGAAAAGGACTAAAATAGTCTGACCCCCCCCCCCCCCCCAAAAAAAAAAAACTTGGGCCCCTGCATTTGAATGAAAGGGGAACTGAACTCAAAACTTCCTCTCTGCTCAAAAAGATAAGCAACAGCATAACCTTTTTAAGGAAAAACCTTTCTTTGTTACAGCTGATACAAATCATGCAATAAATCCAGTCTGTCTACCTCCTGCTTTCATGGAATCAGACAAAGGGTTAACATTCTGTGTTTACAAATTAGCTGCTCTGCTGAGGCAAATTACACTTTTGATTAGTCACTGACGAGGGGGAATTAGATTGGCTAAACTTTCTAAATGCATACAGTGTGCATTTCTCATTTTTCCTAATGTCCTGCACAAGAGTTCAGGTCCACTTTAAACCGGTTATAACTTAATCCTAGTGATATTTCCACACCCCTTTTGGCTTCTGCTGTGAATGGAGTCTACCTTTCTGTCTATCATATGCTTTCCTCACATTATTCTGTGTGCATTTCCTTCCAATTACAGATTTAGAACCTGGCGTAGAATACATCATTCAAATAATAGCTGTGAGAAATAACCAGAAGAGCGAGCCCCTCATTGGACGCAAAAGAACAGGTATGGAGATCCACTTAATGAGCTAAGAAATGTACTTTTGTCTCTTCCCTTAAACTCCTTTACAGTGCGAGTGGTATGGCAGTGTGCGTAAAGCAGAGCATATTGGCTGATGCTTAAGTGCCATATGATTTTAATATTGTGCAGTTTCATTTTAAAGTAGACCTAGACATTAACTGGCTATAGTTTTCAGAACATAATCAGCCTTTTGCCTAAACAGTATACCTGTTTAGTCAAAGCATTGTCCTGTGCTAAATAAAGGGCATCCATGCAAGTGGGCAGGGTCAGGGGGAGTTCATGTATTTACACTTTATGTGAGTCCTGTGAAACACAAATAGGTGAACTCCCCCTGACCCTGTCCGCTTGTCTGGGTGCTGAAGTGTGGTGACGGGCGATTTCAGGTTTTTAAATTTCAATAACCAGAATTCGAACACCAACACTATTGAACTTTTCAACTTGTTCAATAACTTTATTGATAAAGGGCTATTTCAATTCCTGGGTATAGGTCTGCTTTAATTTGTATATAATACTAGCTTGCTCAAAGCTGCAATTGCCTCTCATTTTGCCGCAGTGCATAGTGATCCCCTTCAGATGCAATCATTAAAGCCTGATTTATTACAACAATATTGATTACAATGCAATGATGTCCTGGTGATTGGTTGTTTTATTTGAAATCAATTGTGATTTAACTGCTTCTGCACTACACCTACATGGTGTAAAATCAATGCAAAGTCAATAATGTGAAAATTGCTTGTAGATTTAAAGGCACTGCCATGGGTGCTTAATAAACATGTTGGAGATTTATCAAGCAGTGTTATAGTAGAAGTCAGGCACTTTTCTAAGGTCTCGTGCTCTTGTGAATTCAACTTTTTTTTTTTTTTTTTCCTGAGAGTAAGTCGTTTTTTCCCAGATGTGACGCTAAGAGATGGTCAATTAAATGTCAAGAATTCAGGCTTGAATGCTGATTTTATGTAGTTTAGAATTGGACCAACCAGACGTACCGTATTTTTCGGACTATAAGATGCACTTTTTCTCCCCCAAAAGTGGGGGGGAAATGGGTGCGTCTTATAGTGCGAATGTGCAGTAAAGTGTTGCCCCACCCCCGCAAGCAAAGTGCAGACGGAGATTACCTATGAGCCGCGCGCTTTAAATCTAGATGCCCGTCTCCTCCTCGGTCCTTGTTTCAGTTTGCGAAGTGGCCCATGAGCTGTCAGCCTCCATATCCTGCTCCAGCATGATGATCTCATATGCTGCAAAGATGGTCAGAAGTTGCAGAAGGCTGTCCCACTAAGCTCTGCAGCTGATCAAAGCGGATGCGGTATATGCCCCGGGACCATGCCGCAGAGGGGAAGGACGTGGCAGAGGAGAAAGCTTCGCAGAGATTGGACTCGATGGTCGCCCCAGTAAGACAAGGCTCCATAATTGCGGCCAATTGCTGCTCTCCCTGAGCAGCAGTAACCTATCAGGCATCGGTGGGCATTGATCGAGGACAACACCCACCGATACCTGATAGGTCACTGCTGCTCAGGGAGAGCAGTGATTGGCCGCAATAATTAAGCCTTGTCCCACCGGGGAGACCATCAGGTCCAATCACTGCAAAGCTTTCTCCTCTGCCTTGCCCCTCCCTTCGGCGTTGTGGTCCCGGGGCATATACCGCATCCGCTTTGATCAGCTGCAGAGCTTAGTGGGACAGTGCGTACAACCTTCCGCAGCTTCTGGTTGTCTTTGCAGCATATGAGATCATCACGTTGGAGCAGAATACAACTGCCAGCTCACGGTCACGGTCCACACCGGAAACCGAGGAGATGGGCATCAAGAAGCGTGCGGCTCATAGGTAAACTCCGGGTGCAGGGGGGCGGCAAAGGAGTTCGCAAAGGAGACAGGAGGTCACAAAAGGGACATGAGATCACAAGGAGAGCAAGGAGGACAGAGGAAGACACAAGGGGACTGGGGGTCACAAGGGGTTAAGGAGAACAGATGAAGTCACAATGGGGACAAAGGAGGATACAAGAGTGGCAGAGGAGGTCACAAAAGGGGAAAAGGACACACTATGTACAAGTAAAGTCACAGGGGTGACAAAAGAAGTAGAAGAGGGACATACTAATTGAGGGGAGAAGATCCACAAATTGCCCTTACACCATGGACCCACCAGGTTTATTTTTTTTTTTCCCTAGTTTTGGTCCTCTAAACCTAGGTGCGTCTTATGGTCAGGAGCGTCTTATAGTCAGAAAAATACGGTACTTCCTGTCAGTTTTCATTGGACCAGTTTCAAGCTGCATACAATTTCCATTTAATTTTGCATGCTTGCCGACGTTTTTTGATCTCGTTGACTATCTCTAGTGATGTCTGAACTTTTAGCTTGAAGAAGAGAACTGGGTGTTCTTGAAAATCAGAAAATATTTTGATGACCAATAATTCTTTTAGGCCATTCTTTCTCTACAATAGAGAAACAGGTACACTTAGAGGGGTCAATGGCTCTTTTTATTTTGGTGCTATGGGTGGTTGAAGAGCTATTCGAAGAGCTGTTGGCTGATGGTGTAATGGTTAAGGGCTCTGCCTCTGACACAGGAGACCAGGGTTCGAATCTCGGCTCTGCCTGTTCAGTAAGCCAGCACTAATTCAGTAGGAGACCTTTGGCAAGTCTCCCTTACACTGCTACTGCCAATAGAGCGCGCCCTAGTGGCTGCTGCTCTGCTCTGGCGCTTTGAGTCCGCAAGGAGAAAAGCGCAATATAAATGTTATTTGTCTTGTCTATTCGTAAACTAAGTTGTATTGCTACAGTTAATCTGTTGCACAATTGTAATCTGTGCCTGTTCGACAGAATTGATAAATCTCCTACACTGATTTTGCATGTATTATAATGCTTCTATTTACACAAAAATTGAATAATTTGCGCTGTTACACAATTGTGAATGATTGTAAATATTTGCGCTCTCAGCAGTAGGTACTCTCCTAAACTGTGTGTTTCTGTAGTCTTTGGCGGTTAAACCACTTCATTTGTGCCTCCGGGTCAGTGGATGGTCCAAGTATATTGGGATCTGTATAGAATCACTTTATTAGCTGTATATGTAGGGGTTGAATTGGACATCTGGAGTAATTAAAAATCTATATATTTATATTGTACGGTAGTTGGCCTCGTATGCTTATCTATCTTGTCTTTATGCATCTTAAGTGGCTGGATAGTGTACTGGCTAAGAGCGCTGCACTTTCCTATTTATAAAGGAGTCCTTGGGCAAAACTCCCTAACACTGCAGGGTGTCCTACTGAACACGCCCTTAGTTGCTGCAGCTCTCGAGTGCTTTCAGTCTGACGTGAGAAAAGTGATATGCAAATGTTAGAATTCTTAAAAACATCGGTGATGTAACTTGGGCCTTAGTTTCCACATTAAATATTTGTAACACGACAGAGACAAAACAGAATTTTTCTAGTACTAGTAGATAGCACTCCTCTCAATTCACCGTTGATGTGCCCAGGTCGCAGAAGCAGGCAGCACTCCTGGCTCCAGTGGAATTCCAAAGCGTAAGGACCAGCACCATCAATTTATAAATGCTCTTTTATTATTTATAAAGACACATTGACAAGGAACAGCAACGTTTCGGAGGGGACCCCCTCCTTTCTCAAGCCAGTGTCAGTGTCTAATAATACATGTATCTCATAGCCTTTATATATCCAACACATCATGGAGTCTAACCTATCACATTGCAGCAGCGCCTATGGCGACCAATCCCCTCAGTGCAGTTCAGGCGGACCTGATGGGGGACTACATAGCTAATATGCTAATGTGTGCTTAGCCCAGCTAGCCAGTAATACGCAGGCGCCGGGGGGAAGCGGCCGCGTCCGCGCGCGCATCCATCCGCGGCGCCGACCAATCAGCTGCGAGGAGGTGTTGTCCTCATCATGGTCACGTCTCCTTCTGGAGGCGGACCTGATGGGGAACCTCGCTGGCTCGAGAGCGCGGCATATCGCCGCGCCCCCAGGTCCAGACGTCACTAGAACACAGGGCGAAATGTAAACAAGCCGCCCACGTGTCCCTGGTGGATCGCAGGCGGACGCCAGCCGCCTCCCCCGCCCGCATAACACGAGACAGATGACCCCAAACGTCACACAACCTGTACAAAGCTATAGATCATAAAATCAGAAATACAAATACATCTGTAGTTACTAGTATAAATAATATATAGGGGTCAGAGGGGAATATCTCAACAAAGATTAAAGTAAATACATAAAGATGAATAAGAGGTTCCTTTTGATTAAACAAGAAAAATATTTCAACCATAATGGAACTAACCTAATCAATAACAAAATAAACAAAGTAGTAAAAATAAATATAATATAAAATAAAATAAAAAAATAAAGTAAAAAATAAATAAAAATAGAAAAATACAAATATAAAAAGATATAAAAATAAAGAATGAATAGGATAATTAAAGGATTAATCAAACTAATGGTTGCATGTCATATTCCCTATTCATACCCCTGGGTTCTAAGGTATCTAATCTCCTTATCCATACTGCCTCCCTATATAATAGTTTTTTTAACCTGTCCCCACCCCTTCTTGGTATGGGCACTTGTTCTAATATCTGGAATTTCAATTGACTGACCGAGTGACCAGCAGATAAGAAATGTGACGACACTGATAATTCGTTATTTCTATTCCTAATAGTACTTTTGTGGGATGCCAATCTGGCCTTAATGGGTTGAGTTGTCTGTCCAACATACAGAAGTCCACATGGACATTTTAAGGCATAGATTACATAACGGGAATTACAATCAAAATGACCATGAATTTTGAATGATGTACCCAAATGGGGATGTCTCACTACTGGGCCTCTAATAATACTATGACAATTAGCACAATTCATACAGGGGTAGGTCCCAAATGGGCGGTTAGAGATAAGATTACGGGGTTGTGAAGGACCCAAGTCAGCTCTCACTAACTTGTCCTTCAATGTAGGTGCTCTTTTATATGACATTAAGGGAGGAGTCTGGAATTCCACCACATTGGGTAGACTATTCCTTAGAATATTCCAATTACGTCGAATGACTTCCGCTATCCTATTACTATGTATATTATATTGTGAAACAAAAGGAATCCTCTTATTGTGACCCCTCCTACGGTTAGTAATATCGGATTGAGCTGTCTCAAGTCTAAGTCTTGCTCTGCCCAGCAGGTGTTGGGGATATTGTCTATGTCTAAACTTGTGTTCCATTTCGTCTAGTCGTTGTTTTTTCAATACTGGATCACCCACTATCCTATCAATGCGGGAAAATTGGCTGCTAGGAATGGATGAAAGTGTTGACGGAGGATGGAAGCTCTCATAGTTTAGTGTAGAATTAACATCCGTGGGTTTGACGTATAAGTCTGTGCTCAACCCCCCATTGGATTTTCTCACAACCGTATCTAAGAAGCTAACCTCCTCCTTATCAACATGAACAGTTAACCTAATAACCGGACATTTAGAATGTACTTGGTCTATAAATTCCATAAGGCTCGAATGTGGCCCCGCCCACACGCAAAAAACATCGTCAATATATCTGTGCCAACAACGGGCAAATGTAGTAAATAATGTATTAGTATAAACGAATGATTCCTCATAAAGGTTCATAAAGATGTTTGCGTAGGACGGGGCCACATTCGAGCCCATCGCCGTACCCCTGATCTGTAAAAAGTATTCATCTCCAACTAAAAAATAATTGCATGTTAGTACCAGCCTAAGTAAATCACAAAGAAACTTAATCTGATCTCTATCAAAATCCGAGGCACAACTCAGTATGTGTTCGACAGCCTCCACACCCCCATCATGAGGGATGGAGGTGTAGAGGCTCTCCACATCTAGGGTCACCAACAATGCCCCTTCAGGTATAGGGGAAAGCCCACAAATTGCATCCAAGAACATTGATGTATCTCTAAGATAAGATTTTCCGGCTACCACAAATGGTCTTAACATAATATCCAAATATTTAGCTAGGGGGGAAAAAATTATATCTTTTTATATTTGTATTTTTCTATTTTTATTTATTTTTTACTTTATTTTTTTATTTTATTTTATATTATATTTATTTTTACTACTTTGTTTATTTTGTTATTGATTAGGTTAGTTCCATTATGGTTGAAATATTTTTCTTGTTTAATCAAAAGGAACCTCTTATTCATCTTTATGTATTTACTTTAATCTTTGTTGAGATATTCCCCTCTGACCCCTATATATTATTTATACTAGTAACTACAGATGTATTTGTATTTCCGATTTTATGATCTATAGCTTTGTACAGGTTGTGTGACGTTTGGGGTCATCTGTCTCGTGTTATGCGGGCGGGGGAGGCGGCTGGCGTCCGCCTGCGATCCACCAGGGACACGTGGGCGGCTTGTTTACATTTCGCCCTGTGTTCTAGTGACGTCTGGACCTGGGGGCGCGGCGATATGCCGCGCTCTCGAGCCAGCGAGGTTCCCCATCAGGTCCGCCTCCAGAAGGAGACGTGACCATGATGAGGACAACACCTCCTCGCGGCTGATTGGTCGGCGCCGCGGATGGATGCGCGCGCGGACGCGGCCGCTTCCCCCCGGCGCCTGCGTATTACTGGCTAGCTGGGCTAAGCACACATTAGCATATTAGCTATGTAGTCCCCCATCAGGTCCGCCTGAACTGCACTGAGGGGATTGGTCGCCATAGGCGCTGCTGCAATGTGATAGGTTAGACTCCATGATGTGTTGGATATATAAAGGCTATGAGATACATGTATTATTAGACACTGACACTGGCTTGAGAAAGGAGGGGGTCCCCTCCGAAACGTTGCTGTTCCTTGTCAATGTGTCTTTATAAATAATAAAAGAGCATTTATAAATTGATGGTGCTGGTCCTTACGCTTTGGAGAGACAAAACAGAAGGCAGAAAACATTCCTGTTGCAGCAATATAACTCATAGGCCTCAATTCACTAAGCTTATCTCCTGTCTTTAATAACTCTTCTAGAGTTGTTACCATGGTGATAAGGCATGTAGTATTCAGGAAACATTTTACCTCAGGCAAGCCTAAAGTTAGCTCTTCTGTCTTTAACCTTTTCGGGACCGCCTCTATGATATCCTACGCCACACTTGTGGCTGTTCTAGCCTGATGCGGCGTAGGATCTACGCCGGCCCGCAGTTTCCGCTCCCGACGCGATCGTGCGCACCCGGAGGGGGAGATTAAGCTGTCATATGACAGCCGACATCTTCCTCGAGTGATCAGCAGCCATCACGTATGGCTGCTGATCACATGATCACTACGATCGCAGTGATCAGTTTGACAGCTGCGGCGGCAGGGGGGTAAAGAAGAGGATCCACTCACCTCCCTGCCGTTCCAGCGACGATCGGCGCCCCACTCCGCTCTGGCCGGCATCTCCGCTCCATCTGACGTCAGCGCCGGGTCCCGGCTTGATGACGTCATCAAGCCGCGACCCGGAACTGATCGTCAGACAGAACGGAGATGCCGGCTGCAGAAGAGGGTCCCGTGCGGCTCATTGCTGGAGCCTGGAAGGTAAGTGAAGGCTGCTGGCAGAAGGGGGGGGCCCAGGCCACCATGGGGGGACACAAATCCAGGCAGCCACAGACGGGATCCGGCCGCCTGACCCCTTCCCGCGCAAAATGCCTGGTCCTTAAGGGGGGGTAGGTGGCCGGTCCCAAAAAGGTTAAGTTAACTCTCCAATCCTTAAAATAACTCCAGAGTTAAAGACAGGCGTGTGAACATAACTGCAGAGGAGGTAAATTAACTGCAGAGGAGGTAACTTAAGGAATGGAGAGATAAGATTACTCTCTCACTGTGTGGAGGTAAGTTTTTTTTTTTTTTTTTTTTTTTTTTTTTTTTTTTTTCCTCTTGCCTTATCTCCAGCATGATCTTAGTGAATTGAGGCCATAGAGACTACTGTGGAAAACATGTTGGCATACCAAATCTGTCCATATGTTTAAAGTATCACTATCACAAAGTGGTGTTTTGTTGTTGTTGTGCACTAGTCCATCTCCTCATGGGAGATTCTCAGGGTTTCCTTTATTTTTAAGACCCGTCTGAACAGCAGTTGCTCAGTCAAACTGACAAAATGGTGCACAAATTGTAGGGAGGCTGGCCAGCAAATTTTTTTTTATGTACATCCTTTCCACTGACTTCTTTTGTAATGAATACATGAAATGCTGAGACTCCCCCATAAGGTGGACTACTCCAAAACCTGTCAGATGTGGACTTTAGAGGTAGTAAAAATCTGATTTTGTTCAGCCGTTTAATAGGAATCTTCCATGGGTATTTCCGCAGGTAGGTTTATGGGTGGAAAAAAGTACCTACTGTTGCAAGAGTATGACTACAAATTTGCTGGTGCTGAAGGCCATTGCCTCTGCTGCTTTAACTAATGCTTGCTTTTATTGCTCCTAACACTGTTTTTGGCCAGACGAGGTTCCCCAACTGGTAACCCTCCCTCACCCTGGCCCCGGCCCAGAAATCCTCGATGTCCCCTCAGAAGTAGAGAAAACACCCTTCGTCTCTGAAACAACGTTTGAGAATGGTAATGGTATCAAACTTCCAGGCTCTGTAGGACCTCCCAGTACTGGCCATGAAGGTTCTTTTGTTGAAGAATCCTTTGGAAGACCTGTAGTGCCCCCTACTGTCGCACCTGTAAGGCCTGGGCAGAACACTCCTGGACGCTACCCACATGTTGTTGAAGTAGATGGTCAGTACCATGGATCGAGAGGAGATGATGATGTGTATTACACACCTAGCTATGGACCACACCCAAATGACACTGGTGTGCAAGAGGTGGCATCTCAGACTACAATTTCATGGAGACCCCTTTTGGAGACCACTGAATACATCATCTCGTGCCATCCTGTGGGCCATGAAGAAGCTCCACTTGAGGTAATTAGTTTTCCACAATGATGTATGTGATTGAGATTTTGGTAGGCAAGTCATTTATCCACTTGTGTTCTTTTTCCTAAAGCCTAGTACATACTTTGAAATATGATTGGCCAGACACGGACCAATTTTACCACCTTCATGTAGCATTAGGGTCAACAGATATTGAATACTATGAGCAGATTGTGTAGGTAAATCTCCATACTACATGGAGATGGAAAAATCGGTCAGTTATTGCCCAATCAAAATTGAAACCGTGTACCAAGCGGAAGTCAGTCTTGCTGTGCCAAGTGTAATTGGATAATGGGCAGTATTTTATTTTGGGCTGTCTGACAAGAAATTAAATATAGCTCAGCACATTTCTTCAAGGTCCTTCCAACATTTTTGTAGAAAGTCAACTCTGAATACAATTCTAAAATTGAAGAGCCTGAAAAATATATAACGGACATCATGTAGAATCCTAGACGTCATGGGCGTAGCAATCACCCCTGTGACCCCTGCCATCGCAGGGGGGCCCAGAGGTTTTGGGGGCCCGTCATTTTTCCCTCTCCCCAACCACAAATGCAGCCAATTAGCAAAAACCCCCTCCCTGTTCACTCACAAAAACTGTGTGCAGGAGTGTGTGTAATTTTGTCCTGCTTCCAAAGGCTACTTCACAGCAGAACACTCTGTGCTGCCATTTGCCAGCTCCTGATCACATGACCCACATGGGGTTCAGAGACTGAGAGGGCCCCATGCTATAATTTTTGCGGGGGGGGGGGGGTATTAAGTCTAGTTACACCTCTGCTAGAAGTTACAATAACGTGTTTTCTTGTTTTTTTTTTTTTTTTTTTTTTTTTGTTGTTTTTTTGGGGGGGGGGGGGGGGGGGGATTTCTTACCAATCTAAAGTATTACAGCAGCTAAACCTAAGTGAAAAGGGTGACAAAACCATAAAGTGCAAAACCGCCACCTAAATGGGTGGAGTTCTATGAAAAAAATCCTACAGTAGAAATTCTTTACTGTAAACTCTAATATAGTAAACCTCTGGCTATTGTAAACTCAGTCCTCAGGTCCTGATCGTGTGACTGTATGAAAATACAATGTATGACCAATCCTGATATAGGGCTGGTGCACACCGAGCGGCTTTTTCAGCGTGGATCCGCTTGGTCAATGTATCTCAATGGGGTGGTGCACACCAGAGCGGGAGGCATTTTGCAGAAACGAAAAATGCCTGGGTGAGGCATTTTTTGGATTTCTGATGCGTTTCTGCCTCAATGTTAAGCATAGGAAAAACGCAAACCGCTCTGAAAAACGCCTGTTCAGAGCGGTTTTGCCGGCGTTTTTGTTACAGAAGCTGTTCAGTAACAGCTTTACTGTAATAATATATGAAATCTACTATACTGAAAACCGCAGCAGCAATCCGCAAAACGCTAGCAAAACGCCATAGAAAAATTAAAAAAAAGCGTTTCAAAATCTGCTAGCATTTTGCGGATCTGCTAGCGGTTTTTGGTGTGCACCGGGCCATAGAGAACGTCTTAGCTAGGTCCCTTGGAGGTTATTATATAGGGATTCTGACATTTACAACTATTTTGAGAAATTCCACTTTTATGATGCTATAAAGAAAGTTGTCACTCAGACTATTTTCACTCCAATAGCAAATCGGGTTAAGGGTAAGCATGCTTCAGACATTTTAGACGCCCCTGGACTAATCTATTTATCCTTTAGGCCAAGTGCCGTAACATTATTCTTGAGTGTTAGGGGGCTGAACTAACAAAATGTAAACACACTTTTTGCTGATTGCCATTAGATACACAAGTCCTGTGACAGTTTGTGAAATTAAACATTTCCAGTGGAAATGGTATCCGAAATATCGTGTGCAGTTAGCACAGTGACAGCTGCTAATCCGTGGATGTTACTGCTGCTGATCAGTGGCTGCTACTGCAACAGTGATGGCTGATAACCTATATGCAAACAAAAGGGGAGGTGGAATGGCGACATAAGGTGGACCCTGGACACTGCATCTACGGCCTGCTAACTGCATGGAATTAACTGTAGAGCGCTTTGGAGAACACCAGAAGTGGCTCTGTGGGCTGCATTTGACTCCCCGGGCCAGACTTGGACATGGATTAAGGGGCCCATACACCTAACAATTTTCCCACCGATATACATCACTGATCGAAACTGCTGTGAAATCGTTGCGCAAATGCTGACAGAACGATCGCTTTCCATCCGAAATAAATCATTCCCGTTGATCCGTTAATGAGGAAGATTTCGCTCGATCGCCGGCGGGTCGGGAGAGCGTCGATAGCGGCGTTTGAATGCCAGGCAATACATTACCTGCTCTGGCCGGCGCATGTCCCCTAGTCTCCGCTGTCCCTTCTCCATGCTCGGCTCCTCCAGCTTCACTGAACTTCCTGTCCCAGCAGGAAGTTTACAGTAGAGCGCCCTCTACTGTTTAAACTTCCCCGGCAGGAAGTTCAAGTGAAGTTGGAGAAGGGACAGCGGAGACCAGGGGACATGCGCCGGCCGGAGCAGGTAATGTATGCGGGGGAAGGGGGCAGCGGCAGCTTCACAGATTGTGATCGGTTTCATGCTGAAATCAATTCACAATCTGTTTGCAGTAAAGGCAGCCATACGATCCCTCTCTGATCAGATTTGATCAGAGAGGGATCTATCTGTTGGTCGGATCTGATGGCAAATCGACCAGTGTATGGCTACCTTTAGGGACTTCACATAATCTCTACACTGATGTGAAAACCTTTTTGCCCCCTTCCTGATTTCTTATTCTTTTGCATGTTTGTCGCACTTAAATGTTTCTGCTCATCAAAAACCGTTAACTATTAGTCAAAGATAACATAATTGAACACAAAATGCAGTTTTAAATGATGGTTTTTATTTAGTGAGAAAAATAAAACTCAAAACCTACATGGCCCTGTGTGAAAAATAAATTGCCCCCTGAACCTAATAACTGGTTGGGCCACCCTTAGCAGCAATAACTGCAATCAAGCGTTTGCGATAACTTGCAACGAGTCTTTTACAGCGCTCTGGAGGAATTTTGGCCCACTCATCTTTGCAGAATTGTTGTCATTCATCTTTGAGGGTTTTCTAGCATTAACCGCCTTTTTTAAGGTCATGCCACAACATCTCAATAGGATTCAGGTCAGGACTTTGACTAGGCCACTCCAAAGTCTTCTTTTTGTTTTTCTTCAGCCATTCAGAGGTGGATTTGCTGGTGTGTTTTGGGTCATTGTCCTGCTGCAGCACCCAAGATCACTTCAGCTTGAGTTGACTAAAAGATGGCCGGACATTCTCCTTCAGGATTTTTTGGTAGACAGTAGAATTCATGGTTCCATCTATCACAGCAAGCCTTCCAGGTCCTGAAGCAGCAAAACAACCCCAGACCATCACACTACCACCACCATATTTTACTGTTGGTATGATGTTCTTTTGCTGAAATGCTGTGTTACTTCTACGCCAGATGTAACAGGACACGCACCTTCCAAAAAGTTCAACTTTTGTCTCATCGGTCCACAAGGTATTTTCCCAAAGGTCTTGGCAATTATTGATGCTTTTTAGCAAAATTGAGATGAGCCTTGATGTTTTTTTGCTTAAAAGTGGTTTGCGCCTTGGATATCTTCCATGTAGGCCATTTTTGCCCAGTCTCTTTCTTATGGTGGAGTCGTGAACACTGACCTTAATTGAGGCAAGTGAGGCCTGCAGTTCTTTAGATGTTGTCCTGGGGTCTTTTGTGGCCTCTCGGATGAGTTTTCTCTGCACTCTTGGGTTGATTTTGGTCGGCCGGCCACTCCTGGGAAGGTTCATCACTGTTCCATGTTTTTGCCATTTGTGGATAATTGCTCTCACTGTGGCTCGCTGGAGTCCCAAAGCTTTAGAAATTGCTTTGTAACCTTTACCAGACTGATAGATCTCAATTACTTTTGTTCTCATTTGTTCCTGAATTTCTTTGGATATTGGCATGATGTCTGGCTTTTGAGGTGCTTTTGGTCTACTTCTCTGTGTCAGCTCCTATTTAAGTGATTTCTTGATTGAAACAGGTGTTGCAGTAATCAGGCCTGGGGGTGACTACAGAAATTGAACTCCAGGTGTGATAAACCACAGTTATTTTTTAACAAGGGGGGGCAATCACTCTTTCACACAGGGCCATGTAGATTTGAAGTTTTTTTTTTTCCTCACTAAATAACCATCATTTAAAACTGCATTTTGTGGTCAAATGTTATCTTTGACTATTAGTTAACAGTTTTTGATGAGCAGAAACATTTAAGTGTGACAAACATGCAAAAGAATAAGAAATCAGGAATATGGCAAATAGTTTTTCACATCAGTGTATGTGTTCAGAAAGACAGACCAAATTATGGCTGGCCAAGCATTGCCAATCCTATCTTTTTGTAAGTTGTGCGTCCAAAAACACAGGTCTATACCTTTTTTTTACATGAGCATTTTGTACAGCTTCCAGAAACTTTTTTTTTTTTTTTTTTTTTAAGGGTCTTTTAGCCATAGTCTCTGCAGGATACAGTTGTTTTACGACTAAGTATGAGTATGGTTTGTCAGGGTTATGATACAAGGTACCCAGTTACTTTAGGGGAAGAAAAATACTTCTTACTTTGGTTTCACCCAATTGAACAGAGGATATGCCTTTATTTAAAAGCATTGCAAAATACAGTCTTAACCTTTAACCGATGGAAATTGTGACATTCACTGTCCAAATGCAAGATCTTGAAAGCATTACATTAGGATCTTGTCAGGGTTTTCTTTAAATATTTGTAAACATTTGGTTAAAAAATGGCTTGAAGACTTTGTTTGATTTTCATTGGAAATTATATGCCTTGCTGTAGATCAGTGCGCAACATGCTAATTAGTAGTTTATGATTTTCACAACCTACCCTTGCATTCCTAACTGCACACTAAAATGTAAGCATAAGCTGAATAATGTACCATGTGTGGATATTCATTGGTGACAGATTTACACCATTTGGTGAAACATGCCCAAAACTCCCTTTGAACATAGTTGAAGTTCATCAGCAGACACACCCAGCTACTAATTTATATTCTGGTGCTTAAGCTTGGGTTGGGTGAGAATCTACCATTAGTGATGTTAGCTACGAGTAGCTACGACTAAGTTTAAATTAGGTAGTGCTGCACACGGCAGAGTGGGCGTTAACTTATGTCACTAGCCTCTAGGCTAGTAATGCCTCTGTACAGAACTCAATTGTCACCTGAGGGATCAAGTCCACACCCTGCAGATGACAGTAATTTCATGTATGTAACATTACACTGCAACTGTCTGGGATATCTACTCCCATAACATACAAGGTAAGACAGTTCTGTTAGGTCTGCTAAAATTATGAAAAATATGGTTGTCTGAGGAAATTCCACTTTTTCCTCTCCGAAAAAGTTAGATTCCCTGAGGAATGTATGCTGCTTTTTAAAGTTTTCATTCTAACATGTTTTGTTACTCTTTCTTTGTAACAGTTTAGAGTTCCTGGTACTTCTACCAGTGCAACCCTTAATGGCCTCACCCGTGGAGCCACCTACAATATAATCGTGGAGGCATTGAAAGGACTGGATCGGCTCAAGGTCCTAGAGGAACTAGTGACTGTTAGCAATACTGGTAAGAGTATATACTGTTTACGGAAACTATAAGCAGGCTATTTTAGCGTTACATATTTCAAACTCTGATCGGAGTCTACCGATTATCATTTTGTGTTCTGTGTCACTTGAAGTGCCGTTATCACCTTGTTTAGCCTCTTGAGGACCAGAGGTTTATATGCATCCAGTGTTCAGTTGTTTGTTTTTGTTTTGTTTCTCTAGACAGTTACATAACTAGGCCCCCAAGTCATACATATGAAGTAGCACTTTGTCGTGAGATATATATTGCTTTTCCTTTCAGTGCTCTCTCCTGATGGGGTTCTGCAACCTATGGAGGACACCTGCTATGACACCTTAACTGGAGCCCAATACACAGTTGGCCAAGAGTGGGAACGCATGTCAGAATCTGGCTTTAAGCTTTGGTGCAAGTGCCTGGGATATGGCAGTGGACACTTCAGATGCGACTCTTCAAGTAAGCACAAACCTTTCTCTTAATTGCCAGTTCTGAAGTGATACGTTCTTAGCAGTTAAAAATAATGTTGTACTTGCTTATTTTCCCATGTGCTATGCTTGTTCATTATTTGGAAATCCACAATTTTAAATGTACATAGCTGCCAAATCTACAAGAAATCATTTTTCTTGATGTTTTTTTTTGAGAGACACCAACCTTTAGAAGAACCTGTAGGTAAAGTGTACAATTTGGGTACTTGCCTCAATAGATCAAAGCCTGTGAATGATTCCAGTGGCTTCCACTGTCCTGCTCCTCCTCCTTGTCATTCCTTCGCTGTCCCCTCTGCAAAACTACTTGTTGACCCTTGTCAAGGGCTTGTGCATGCAGGATACACAAACCCACTTTGGCCTAGGCAGAAAAAGCCAAACCCAATCGGGTCCTTGCACAAAAGCAGTCTGCCCAGTAGCTCAGCTTTTCCTGCCAAAGCCCAAGAGGGTCCATGCTGATGCACAGGCGCAGTGCGGCCATGATTCAGGGGTCGGGTCCCTGTGGCTGAATGGCTAGGTGGAGGAAGACTCGGGAGGATCACCTTTCAAGGTAAGGATCTGCCCAGACAAGAGAAACTTGTAATTTGCATACCCGAATTCCTAACCTTTTCAGCGAGAGAGGAAAAAAGCCTAGTTATGTGCAGGAATGTCCCTGTACATGCATGTTTCATATTGCATGTCAAGTTTATAAACAGAATGACTGACTTAAGTTGTGATTTTTGTGTCCTACAGAATGGTGTCATGACAGTGGAGTTAACCACAGAATTGGCGAGAAGTGGGACAGGCGGGGAGAGAATGGACAGATGATGAGCTGCACATGTCTTGGAAATGGAAAGGGAGAGTTCAAGTGTGAACCACGTAAGTACCATACAGCTTTCATATAGGTGTCTAATGTATAATAATGTAGAGTGGAGCCTGCTATCTGGGACATATGAGTTTTATTTAATTCCTGTATTCCTTTTTTAGATGAAGCTACCTGTTACGATGAAGGAAAACTGTACAATGTTGGGGAACAGTGGCAGAAGGAGTACCTGGGAGCCATCTGTTCATGCACATGCTACGGAGGACAACAGGTAGGTGCCTGAGGTGGTCAGGTAGGATCTAAGCATCCTGTTGTGTGGAGTGGGCTGCTCTTGATAGAGCTGTACAGAAAATTTTGCAAATATTTCCTCTAAACTGGAAACTGCCGTTTTGACTTGCCCTCTGCCATTTCAAACTGCTGACCAGTTAGACACAAGCTAGAGATCTAGTTTTGGTTAATTAAGCTATGGTCGTTTCAGATTCTTGTTGAGCAGAAATCTACAAATTCTCTGTTCAGCCGTACTTTATTCTGCTTTTGCTGTGGTAAAGTGAAATTAGTCATTTTCATGAGCAAGTAAGGATTTTAATTAATATAAACTTGCTTTAATTTAAATTATCTCAGCTAAGTGTGTGGGCATAGTTCTGGTTTCCGTCTAAATACCCCCTGAGACCACTAAAACCCGCACAGCATTCTAATATGCAAATATTAACACTCTTTGCTCGGAATGCGGTCTTTCGTCCTCTTTATTTGCTCACCACTGTAATGAGTGGTAGTCTCTGCATCACTGTGAGAAACTAGTGGATGTGGGTGCAGTTTGAACATTGTTTGCTTTTATTAACTGCTTTAAGCCTGGCACATACCTTCAATTTTGATTGCCCAATTTTACCACCTTCATATTCAAAATCTATTGACCATCACACTAAATTAACAGATTGTGTAGATAAACTCTCAAACTGGGGTGCAGGGGAGAGGTAGCAGCACTTCCCCGGACAAGCTGCCTCTGAATGACCAACTGCATAGGTGTGCAGAGCCTAATTATATAAGCAGGATACACATCCTGCATTCAAAACAGTTGCACCAAATTACCATTAATGGAGAATGTTAGCTTCCACAAACAGTATGCATGCAGAGTGTTCTGTACTGGACCCTCCCACTGCAATGGGGCCATCCTTCTAGAAGGGACCCTAACCTCTAATTACCAAATAAGCACAGTGTGAACCTGGGAGCGGTTGGCCATAAAAATGGTTCACTTTGTTGTTGTTTTTTTTTTTTTGTTTTGTTTTTTTGATAGATGGCAGCACATCCTAAAATCAGGCAGCATCTGAAGTGACTACCAACAGAGGTGTGCAGAGCCACCTAGAGGCAAATACACACCTTCTATTCAAAACGGATTAAACTATGCACTAGAGCCCTAAAGTCTGAATAAAAACAGAACATGGAATATTCTTCCAGAAGGATGACCTCATCACAGTGGAAGAGTCCAGTACGGAACACTGCATGCAAACTGTTTTAATGGGGGATGTTAGCTTCCACAAACAGTTTGCATGCAGTGTTCCGTACTGGACCCTTGCACTGCGAGGAGGCAATCCTTCAGGAAGATTTAATATTTCATGTTCTGTTTTTATTCAGACTTTAGGGCTCTAGTGCATAGTTTAGCATCTGTTTTGAATAGAAGGTGTGTATTTGCCTCTAGGGGGCTCTGCAAGTCTCTGTTGGTAGTCCTTTCAGATGCTGCCTAGTTTTAGGATGCACTGCTATATCTCCTCTGTTAAAAAAACAAAAAAAAACAAAACAAAAACAAAAAAAAAACCTCATACTAGCAGGTAGAGGCAAAGTAGTCTGGCACTATTGAGCAAACTTTTTTTTTTTTTTTTCCCCCCAGCGAGATTCAAACAAAGCACAAGTGGATAATAGTAAACTTGATATTGGTTTATCTCAAGCAAAATTAATTGCAAATTGTGTGCCTATCATTGCTGGTAGCACTTGTGGCGGGTGCTAGTGGGTGCACGGCCTGACTACAGTTTTGCATGGGGTCACCTAATTTCTTTGGAGGCCATAAAAGTGTGCTTTTTGATTCTTGCTGGAAATTTGCTTAAAGCGGACCTGAACTCAGAACGTCCTCTCTGCTCTAAAAGATAAGCAACAGCATAATAACCTTCAAACAAGAAACATTTCTTTGTTACAGCTGATACAAATCCAACAATAAATCTGCACTGTTTCTACTTCCTAATTCATGAAAGCAGACCTATTGTTAACTGGGGATAGCACTTTGCACAGCAGCATGCTTTTTCAGCTCTACCAACAATTCTTATTGCACAGAGTGCTAGCCAGCTCTCCACTTAACATTTTAAACTCTCATTCTACATGGAGGTGGTAAAATTGGTCCGTGATTGGCCAATCAAAAATTAAGGCATGCACCAGTCTTTACCTTAAAGGGAAGGTCCGAGGTGTTTAAAAAACAAAATTCTACTTACCTGGGGCTTCCATCAGCACTTGGCAGCCGTCCTATGCCCTTGCCGCAGCTCCAATGGCTCCTGGTGCAGATGCCGAAATCATCAGGTTGGCATCTACTGCGCTGCAGCGTGCAGCTCAGTCGCACTGATGTCATCCGGACTGTACTGGGCAGGCACAGAACTACTGCGCCTGAGCAGTACAGTCCAGATGACGTCCGTGCAAGTCCATGAGCTGCACGCTGGAGCGCAGTAGACATTTTGCACCGGAGGGGACCCTGGGCCACCGGCGAGGGCACAGGACGGCTGCAAGGGGCTGGAGGAAGCCCCAGGGAAGTAGATTTTTGCTTTTTAATCGCCTCGGTCCTTCCCTTGGCCAGAAGAAAACCTTGGACTGCATAATCTATAGGCTTGATTGCCCTGAATTTCACTAGACTGAGTTTTAGTCGGTACTGTGTACAAAATACACTTTAATTTCAGTAATTCTGGCATTAGAAGATGATGACTCTAACATTCTACCTTTGGGATTATGACCGCTAACTATGTCGACACAAAGTACACATAAGAGAATAATACTGACCTGCACCAATGCCTTCCAACAAAAAGTTGGCTGGTCTGGAATTTGAACAGGAACTATAATCATGATGTATAGTCCCAATCTTGGAGAATCTGAGAGGCTTAATAATAATTCCATATTATTTTGGGAGGAAATGGGAGCACCCCTACAAACTTTATGCAGAGTAGGTGAATATACAACCTTTTTATATATGGTGTTCTGGATGTGACCTGAATGTGAGACTCTAGCCATGCAAGTGGAAAGCGAGTCACCTAGCCGTTCGCTGGTTTTGCAGCCTTGAGTGACATTGAGTATGTGGGAAGGTGCAAGCAATGGAAAGCAAACAAAAAATAAATTCCTTTGTTCTCCCAGGGTTGGCGCTGTGACAACTGCAGAAGACCAGGCTCTGCTGTGACTCCTGATGCCACCGGGCACACAGTCTCCAAGTACACACAGAGATACCAGACAAACTATGTAAGTGTTAACAGAGTATAAATTGCCCGTCATCGTGTTTGAAATATTGCTGTCAAAGACTACAAAACAAGCAGGGAGATTAGATTAGAGCAGGATTAGTCTGCCTGCCAAGTGCCAGCTAGAGATGTAAAGAAACGTGAGCATGTAGAATGTGAAAGGGGCCATCAGGGCTAATGTTACAGAAGCTTGTCATGTATGAGAACATCCACACAGTCTGGACAGAGAAAATCTTGGCACGAGAAGATAGAATTACCATTTCAGGACTGGGAAAGCTAACCACTTGCATTATACAAAGACAAATGAATAGCGTATTTTCTGCTGTATAAGACGCACTTTTTCTCCCCATAAAATGGGGAGAAAAAAATTCCCTGCGTCTTATACAGCAAAGGCAGGGAATCCCCGACTTACAAACGCCCGCTGCTATGAACCTCCAACTTTCCACCATGCCCCCCCCCCACCTCCCCCAGGTGTAGTGTGAATAGCGGCAACTTGCCTTTGCCATGCACCTGTGAAGATTGCAGACCTCCGCGCTCCCCCGCTAGCCGCATCTCCCTCCCCCTTGTGTCTCCATCCCCCCTGGGTGTTGCAGTGAGTAGCAGCAGGCGGCAGCTTACCTTCGCGAAGTGCCTGTGATGATTGCAGACATTCATCTCCCCTGCACTTGTCTCTCTGGCGAGCGTTTGGAACTGTGCGTCATTAGTTCAAGCCGCTTACTACAGTGAGAGGGGGGGGGGGAGGGGCAGGAACACAAGAGGGAGGAAGGAACACTAGGAAGGGGAACAGACAGAAGGGGACATAGTAGGACCCATGGGGAATACAGGAGGAGCCGTGGGAGACACAGGAAGACACATGGGGGGGGGGGGGGGATACAGGAAGACCTCATCTGGGAGAGAACATATACAAGACGCTCCTGAAACATGGACGCACCAGGTTTAGTATTTTATTTTTTTTCCCCTTGTTTTTGTCCTCTAAACATGGGTGCGTCTTATATTCTGTATTGTCTTATATGACCTAAAAACAAAACCTTTTTTATATTTATATACTGCAATATAAACTGAGATTGACTGGCTAAACTATCAACTCCACGATGTTCACCCCTACATGGCCTCCATTCGTGTTCCTAGCTCAGTGTGTTTTTTTTGCCCCCATTGTGTTAACTGTGAGCTCTTGGCAATGCTCAGTGAGATTCAAATACTGATACAATTTTTACTGGTGGACCAATCTTATGCAGCTGCTGAAATGTTTGATTAGTCAATTTTCAAAGCTCCTTGACCATCCCTGGCAGGTACACTCCAGTAGAAGTGGTTGCAGAGAAGAATTTTTATTTTTTTTTTATTATTTTTTTTAATTTTTAAATACTATAATAATAGTTTGGAATTGGACCAGTCAATTTTCAATGTCCAGCTCTATACAATTCTCTTTAAAGCTGCATCCATTAAAGATAAGTTTTGACCATCTTTTACCAGGCACACGTCATAGCCTCAAGGACAACGTCAAGGGGATGTCTAATAAAAATAACCTAGTGATCTCTTTAACTAGTTAACGCCAACTGGGTGTTTATATGCGTCCAGTTTGAGCCTCGCTAAATCAATAGGGACTTTCAGGCGCGTCTTGTCAATCTGCCACTCGTTCACAGCGAGACTTGTGCTAGGAATACACGGTACGTTTTGTACCGCTGAATTGAGCCGCTGATGGCTCGATTGATAAAATCCGACCTGTCCGATCACCCACTGGATCAATACCGTGGGCAGGACAATGGAAGAAAACTAGCAGTAGATACGAAGCGCCCACCAGGACAAGCGGCAATCGACCCAGGTGCCTGTGGGGACACGCCAAAATCGATTCAGTGGTACAAAGCGTACCGTGTATTCCTAGCATTATACGTTGGTAAACGGGAACATGTGTTCCCTGATCTAATCAGTGTCTGTAATGCTGGGTTTACACCATACAATTTTCTGTTAGATTTACCTGCCAGATAGATAAAGTTCAACATGTTTGAAATTTCATCTATCTTACGATCTATCTGCCGAGCAATTAGGCATTGTTCTACTCATCAGGAGATAAACAGAAGACAATGCACCAGAGATAATGACCATTCTCTACAGAAAATAATCTAATTATGCATTCTAACAGAAGAATCTAACAAAAAATTGGATGGTGTAAACCTGACTTAAACAGAAACCATGTTTATTCGTTAAAATGAAAGTAAAAAGTATTGTAGAAAAGTCCTCACATTTCCTGATAAACCAGGATAGTGTGTAGCACAACCTTGTGGACCAAAATAGTTAAATGAGAAATACATTAAACATTTTGCTATAGCTATTAACCTCTTCTAACCCACCCGCCTTGTAGTTACCAAAATAAAACACTTAAAAAATCAAAAACAAAGTGACAGCATTTAATAAATATAAATTACCTTTTTTTGTTTTTTTTAATATGTATATCATGAGTATATTACTGTTATTTTAGAAAATAAAAGCTTGTAATTCATAGGATACAAAAAAAACACAGAAAAAAAAAACCTTTATTTGCAAATATATTGTTGCCATACATTGTACTAGGAACATCATTGAAATGTTTGATAGCTGGGGAAAATAAAATGTGTAGGTTTTTTATCTACAGTAGCATTGTTTATTTTAAAACTATAGGGGACGGAATTGGAGAAAGTATTTTTTTTTTTCATTTTTATTCCCTTGTTTTTACTTTTAAAATGCACAGAAAATAAAGTAATTACTAAAACCACGTATCGCCCACAAAAAGCCTAATTTTTGGCAAACAACAAAGATCTAGATCATTCAGGTGTGATAAGTAGTGATAAAGTAGTGGCCAAATGAATGGGAGGAGAGATGACAGGTGAAAATCTTTTGGTGGGAAGAGTAAAATAGCCTGTGGCATGAAGTGGTTAAAGAAGAGTTGGCCAGATATGCTGATCAAAACTTGCATTGCTAAAACTTGGAAGGAAAAAAGTACAATGTCCACATTTCCTAGTGTGTAATTTGGATTTGATGATTCAGCAGAAATAGTTAGTTGTAGTTTTGCCAGCAGAAACTGCTTCTAATGTGTATTTTTTTTCTTCTTCTACAGAATGTGAACTGCCCTATTGAGTGCTTCCTTCCCCTCGGCCTTCAAGCAGACTCTCATCATACAGCACAGAACCCATAAATAAATTATCTTGTTGAACGGGGGTGGGGGAAAATGAGAGCAAGTTGAGCTCTTAAAGGAACGGGGGGGTGGGGGGGAAAGCCTCCTCTGATTGGCAGATAATTCAAAACGCTTCAACGTTCACCTGAAGTACTTCATGCCATTCAGTATTCAATGATTGTAATATTGTTTTATTTTGCTTCAAATGATCTGGGAAATAAAAGGGAGACTTTTTTTTTTTTGTTTTTTAATTGGCAAACCGATGCCTTTTACACCCTTTTTAGGAGTAATCCTGTGTGAAAGTGTAGCTGAATGGGCTTGAGGAGCTCTGCATTTTATCCCATGCTGGTTGATAAAACTGCAGGGCGCTTTGGGATCAGTGCGGTAAATAATACCAATGGGACCAATTCCGCTATATTCTATTACCAACGTAGCACCAAACTGGCTGCTTCTGGCACAAATGTCTTTACCGTATGCACAATTTTAATTCCTTTTTTCTGCACAGTCCTTACTAATGCCTGACCTTCCTTCAGTGTTATTTATCAATGTCTGCTGCATCTTCAGAAGATTCCTTCTACTTTACTATGGAAAAGTAAATTCTGAAATCTAGAAAGTGATGGTTTTTGAATATGATGTAATTATGGTTGATTTTTTTATTTTTTTTATACTGTATGTGCCAAAGCTTTAACTACTGTGGAAAGAGAACTCTTCTTTTAATAAAAAGATGTTAAAAATCTGAACTTTCTTTTTTTTCTTTTCTTTTTTTCTTTTTAACATTCCCATGTAGTCCACATTGGAATTGGAAAGTCACACAAGATCTGTAACCATCGGCATCTAAAAGGGGATATTTGGTATAATTTCCAAGAGGCCTAGCCTACGTAAATGGCTTCTATAAGATTTAGTTCAATATTGTGCCTGAATGAACACAGGCCGCATTGTTGTGGTAGCAGATAATTGTCTACACTCGTTGACATTGGGTGCGCTCAATCATATTTAAGCTCATGATTAACGCATGCGTCCATGTGCATTTCATAACCTGCTTCAGTGCATTGCGCTTTTTTAGTAAGTGGGCCCCATGCGTTTACATGCGCTTAAAGGGAAGGTTCAGGGACAGTTAAAAAAAAAAATCCACTTACCTGGGGCTTCCTCCAGCCCGTGGCAGGCAGGAGGTGCCCTCGGCGCCGCTCCGCAGGCTCCCGGTGGCCGACCTGGCCAGGTCGGGCCTCTTCTGCGCTCCATTGTGCGTTCCACGCTGGCGCAGTGACGTCATTGGACGTCCTCCGGGCTGTACTGCGCAGGCTCAGTAGTTCTGAGCCTGCGTAGTACAGCCCGGAGGACGTCCGATGACGTCAGCTCGCCGGCGTGGAACGCACAATGGAGCGCAGAAGAGGCCCGACCTGGCCGCCGGCCTGGTCGGGTCGGCCACCGGAGACCCTCCTGCCTGCCAGGTAAGTGGATTTGGATTTTTTTTTTTTTTAACTGTCCCTGAGCCTTCCCTTTTTTAAATGCATTTTTTAAGCTTATTTCAAGCAGCAATTGTCGATTTTGGTTTTTTTTGTTTGTTTTTTAATTGGGGTAAAAAAAAAAAACTCCAAAGCGCATTGCTATGCGCTTCTATGCGCTAAAAAGGCACTCCCATTCACTTGCATTGCCGCAGCGCTTCACAGCGCAACACACGCATGCCACACTACATTTCTCACAGTAACAAAGCGTATAGATGTGAATTGTTACATTAGAAGCAATGTAAAAAGCTGTATCTAGCAAGTCGCACATTACAATGTGCGATGAAAAGCGTACAGCAAGGTGTGAACGAGGCCTTACTGATTCACCAGGGGGAACAGCTTTGCCCATTTTAGGCATGTTTCAAACCTGGTTCAGCACTAACCATTGTTCTGCACCAGTTCTGAAACCTGAACGAAGAAGCCTAAAGTTTTGAAAGCTTGCAGAAAAATCTTGTACAGTAGTCATTAACCTCAACACAATTGCTCCACGCCGATTGGCGTGAGCTGCACGGCAGCCCCAGGACCACTCCATGCCGATTGACGTGAATGGCTGCGGGTGGAGAGATAGCAGGCGACCGCGCGCGTATCCCTGCTTGAAAGGCGGAGCTCTGTCCTCAGTCTCCCAGTGGCGATTGCCGCTGGGGACTGGTAGACGGTGAAACCGCTGTCTTAACAATGTACAGCGATACAATCTAAGGCAGTGCTGTACTGGGGACAGCTTTGTGACACATTTATATAAAAAATAAATAAATAAATAAAAGGCAGGAGGGATCGGATCCCACCAACAGAAAGCTCTGTTGGTGGGGAGAACAGGGTGGCGGGATAACTTATGTGTTGAGTTTTACGGCCCTGCAGCGAGCCCTTAAAGCTGTAGTGGCCTATTTTGTTAAAAATGGCCTGGTCACTAGGGGGGTTTAACACCGTGGTCCTTAAGTGGTTAAAGGTATCTCCTAAAAAACTTTTTATGTCTTAGGATTATCTCCATGGAAATCAGGATAGTAGTCCTTTAGGTATGTTCTAACTCTGTGATTTCAGATCCCTTTAAAATCAGAAGAGGTTCGTGTCAGAAATGCCTTCTTTCCTATAGGCCTGGGCTTCCCAACCCTGTCCTCAAGTACCACCAACCGCACTTGTTTTGCAGAAAACCACAAACATTCACAGCTGAGGTAATTTGTGTCTCAGCAGAGCTGATAAACTGCCTCCTGGATTTCCTCAAAACATGCACTGTTGGTGGTACTTGAGCACAGGGTTGGGAAGCCCTGCTATAGGCCCTTTCAGCAGAACCTCTTGCCTGTAAAGGTATAGCCAATCCCCTTATAAAAGGTCTTCAGAATGGCAGACTTTCGAGTTATGTCAAATATGCAGATTACACTATTTTATACTTGGCGTACCCTCATTCCTCTCCTTGTTGCATGTGATTACACAATGCACCCCTGCTTATGTTTCTATGTCCTTTTTCCATAAACTTAAAGCGGAATATAACCCTGCATTTCAACTTTGCTCTAAAACATTATTTACAGCATATTATATGCAAAAAGCATTTTTTTTTTTTACTAGACCAGCATTGGAAGGGTTAAACACAGAGGTTTAAAGTTCCGTGGAGAGATATGCAGAAGTTCAGATTGTTACATTATATTTAGTTATATGTATCGAGAAATGTTACACACTCTTTCGCTGTCCTCCAACTCCTTCTCAGTCAGAGAGATGAGTCACATTCAACACTTAGATACATTTATGTAAACAAAATGTATCTTTGTCAGCTTCGGATGCGTCTGCAGAAATCTCCAGGAGCTTTAAAGCCCTGTGTAACCCTTCCAATGCTGGTCTAGTAAAAAAAAATGCTGGTTGCATATAATACTGTAAATAATGTTTTAGAGCAAAGTTGACATGCAGGGTTATATTCCGCTTGAAGGAGAAGATCACACGCGAAACTTTATGTACCAGAGATCTCTGAAATCTTTACTTACCTGGGGCTTCCTCCAGCCCCATAAGTGCGTGCGAGTCCCTCACGCTCCTCCTACAGTTTGCCGTGAAGCCACAATCAGCCCCAGTAACTTGCTCAATCAAGTCCACCTCCTGTGCAGTATACCCAGACTGACACATCTGAGCAAGTTACCGGGGCTGATCCTGGCTGAACAGGACTGCAGGAGGACTGCAAGGGACTTGCGTACTTCTGGGGCTGGAGGATGCCCCGGGTAAGTTTAAGCATACTTTTGCATTGCCCATTGGGTTTAGGTGGCTTGGCCCAGCTTGTCCCACAATTCTATTACCTAGTCCTAGGCTCTCAATTAGAAGATGTTTCTAATTGGTGTGTTTCCAACTCTGCTCAGGCCCCTGAACCTTTGGGCTTCTCTGATTTGGACAGATCCAATAATCTTCCATGTGCTTTACTTAAGCCTCATCTACACGCATAGATGAGGCTCTGATCCGGCGGCTCGATTAGCCGCCGGATCGCCTCTTCCGCGTCCCCGCTCGCCGCGCGTGCGTTGGATTCGATAACCGCTCGTCCCCACGCCGCTTATCTTCCGCTCAATTCCCTGCCATTGTCCCCTTGCGGGGAACGAGCAGGGAATCGGCGGTAGCAAGATCCGACATAAAGTTGCAAAATGTGTGGCAGAGGATGTCCAGGGCCCTGCCGTCTGCCACCTGGGAACATTTCATCCCACTTTGGCAGAACCCAAAGCTGCCAGTTAAACTTGAGAATGCTTCTCTGTGATGACAGGGCTTTTCAACCTTTTCAGAAATTGTACCACTTTTATCGCATGGAAATCTTCAAGTACCACAAGTGATTTTGCAAGGTGTCAACAACTCAATAAGTGAAAAAAATGATAAAGTATGTACACTTATTATTATTCATTGTATTTATAAAGCGTCAACCTATTACTCAGCGCTGGCCAATAATTAGGGATACATAAAGTATTAGGCACAAATTCCCCATTAAGTGTAATATTGGTTGTTTCTCTGACATCAATCTTTGCAGTCATGGCTGCAGAATGCACACTGATGGAATCAAGTCAGATTCCAGCTGAAGACCTTCCTTTCTTTAGTTTTTATACATGTCAATTAACACCTTCTCACACAAGTATGTGGAACCAAATGACAGCTTTCCTCCCACATCTGGGTGCAAATCTCTCTCTAATCAGATTCAATTAGAGATAAATTTGTCTCTTTGTGGAATCTGCCCACAATCTTCTGATGTATGGCTGCCTTAAAGGAATACTATCGATACCCAAGTGTTCTAAAATGACAGTGTGCAAATAATGTCTAAGTAGCTGTGTAAACATTTTCCTACTTTTCATGTTAAATATCAGAGGCAAAAGCTGTAATTTATTGAGGGTAGGATTTAGCTATATTGGGACAAATCAATTGCAGAAGGGGTGTCTGCTTCAATGCACAGCCAGAGTTGCATATCAGACTACAGAAAGAAAATATCAAACATATCAAACTCTGAAAGCAAAAACAGTATGAAAGGCTGTGACAATTAGTTACATTTCCTCTGCTCTCTTCAGACACGTCAGTCAGAAACACAGGACACAGGAGCTGCAGCTGTTGGGAGCTCTCTTCTCTGTCACACACAGAGCTACACATAGAGTTAACTGATCAAGTGTAAGGGGAATTTCCCCTCTCCTCATGGCTCAGTCAGCTGTCAGTTTTGGCGTCAGTAAACTTTGAAAGTATTTTGCTAACAGTAAACAAAGAAGTTGCTACTAAAATGTATACACCAAGTACTTAGCAGCACTTCCCAAACAATTCCTGTGTCAATTGAAAAAAAATATGTGAATCGATAGTATTCCTTTAACACTAGATTTACCAGGCCTGTGCAAATCTAAATTCCCTGGACCTCACACCTACTAGCACCCCTGCTGAGTTTAACATGCCACCAGCTCCTTTGTTCTGAAAACACACCCATTACCTGTGAGGCCTGGCACATTTGTTTATTTGCTCACCTCACATCCCCCCCCAACCAGAGTTCTGTTCTTTGTGTGCCAGACTGATACTGTAATCAAGGTGCTTTTATTGGTGTTTCAATGTGCACTGTGTGGGTAGAGGAGGACATTGGAGTTCCCCGTGCAGTAGCAAGTCACTTGTTCTTCACTGCTGCGCAAGCTGGACCAACAAAGTCTGCTAAGGTTTGTCATTGCCATAGTACATATGGTATTTATATAAACCCACGACGGACAATTTCTTTACTTCACTGTCACTGTCGCACAGACTGCTGCAGCGCAAAACAACGCTATTGGGCACGGTGAATAAAGTCCGGCGTGAACTTCCTCAGCTTGCAAAAGCGAGAGGTATTCTCCACTTCAGTGCTTAGAAGTGGCAGTGTCTCCTTGACAATTTATGCACCTAAAAAAAACAAAAAACAAGAATGGGCTTGATTCACAAAAGAGTGCTAACTGATAGCACGGCCATTTTCACGTGAAACGATAACGTTTACCAATATTGGTTTCATGCAAAAAAAATTGCATTTGCGCGCAAAAATGTTATCGTTATTGTTTCATGTGAAAAGCCGCGGTCGCACGAAACGCAAAAAATTCTATTTTATTTTTAAGTGTTTCAAACTTTACAGAGTTTACAGCGTTTGCAAACCCAGTGTCCATCGTCCCTGCATTTGGCACAGGTGAATGTCTGACATGTTGCACAGGTAAACCTGCTGTGATTCCTGTTGCAGCTCTCTTGCACCTGCAACACTGGCAGGGGCGTTCCTATGGTCCTTGGAGATCGTGCTGTGACAAAAATGGGTGTGGTCATGCAGTGAGTGGGCGTGGCCACTGGGTGGGGCCAAATGTACATTAACTTAGCAAGGGTGTAAGCTACAGATAATGGGCCTGGCCATCAAAATATTGGATGGAGCACCCTGTCCTTTATTTAGATAATTTACAAACAGTATAGGCATAGATCAAAGATGTATATGCACATACAATTTTGATTGGTCAATCACTGACCAATTTTTCCACCCCCATGCAGTAAGTGGGCCAACAGACAATGAATTTGATGAACAGAGCTAAAATTGGCTAATCAAAATTGTATGTGTGTACCAGGCTTTACAGCTAATACTGTACATACTGAAAGTAGCAGGGATCAGCATACAATACAGCTGGTTTACAATCAGTAAAGGCACAGAGTAACACCTTATACTGTACACAAATGAAATCAAAGATAGCTTTATTGGCATGACCAAGAATTATTACAGGTATTGCCAATGCAAGGGGAAATAGGGGACATGGGAGGGGGTGGGGTAGGGGGACAATGGCTAAGCAGTCTGTGGACATTTGTTTAGGTTTACAGTTCCGTTATGCTCCTCTCAGTCTGTGGCATGCTGTGACATAGTGTGCAGAGATTGTCACTGTGGATTCCTCTTCTCCCAGTAGGATTTATGTTTTTCTCTCATCTTCTAGTGTAAGAAAGTCTGGGAATAGTTCCAACAATTTCTTAAAGTAAGTGTCCCTGGTTGCAGTATATTTGGGGCAGTGCAGCAGGAAGTGGCTTTCATCCTCAAGGGTCTTCTGCTCAGTGTTGGCATAGTCTCTCCTCCCTGGGTTTGTACATCTGTCTGTGTCTCCCAGACTCTATTTCGAGGTTGTGAGCACTCAATCTGTAGACACTCAGGATTTTCCTCTCTTGATAGTTTTGCAGCTTTTCCAGGTATGGGGCCATTTTATATTCTCTTTGTAGAGACTGGTATATGGTTAGCTTTTGTGACTGTTTTATTTCACTCCTCCATTTTTCCACATAGTCTTCTTTGCTCTTAGCTGTGGTGTGTTTTATCTGGACTTTTGTTATGACCTGTGGGTCGGGGGTTGGAGGGAGTATAGAGCTGACAATTACTTTCAGTGCACACAGCTTTTCTTGGTCTTAATTGTGCAGCATGGCTTTGTAGTGGGGGTGAGTCGGGGCTGCTGCTCTGTAGGTGGGCCCAGAAGGACAACACTCTCTTCTGTATTTCAAGCAGTAATGGGAATCTCCCCAGCTCGGCAGGCATTGTTTGAGGTACTCCGGTGGACATGGAGAAGGTGTTTGCAGAACTCAAGGTGGAATATTTCTGTTGGGCTGGATTCCTATTTTGATTGGTCTGGGTAGGTGGTGGGGCACTGGAGGTAGAACAGCACACAGTGCAGGCACTAGAGAACAGCTTATACTGTGCATACTGTAGGCAGCAGAGATCAGCACACTGCAGCTAGCTTGCCTAAAAATATGAGGGTAACTAGAGTGACCAGATTTTTGTAGGCTCAACCTGGGACAAGGAGGGGGGGGTGGGGGGACTGCTGCGCCGCGCCAAAAAATGGGCGTGGTCATGACATTCTATGGGCGGAGCTAACCTAATGATGTAACAGCGAGGCATAAGAAAGCAGTGTTTATGCCGTGATGTGGTCAAACGAGGATTCGCATCATGGGTGTGCAGAAACTGTGTGATGCTATTTAATGGTATACCGTAACCCCAAAGCAGCAAACATAGCCAACTATGACCATTAAATAATAAATGCAGTAACAGTTACCCCGGACACCACAAAATAAACGCAATGGGCAAGATGTCAGCACAAAATAAACGTATTACAGGCAACATGTCAGCACAAAATAAATGCATTGCTGGCAACATTTAATTCAGCACAAAATAAACGTATTGCGGGCAATATATCAGCACAAAATGAACGCAATGGGGGCAAACATGTCAGCACAAAATAAACGCATTGCGGGCAACATTTCAGCACAAAATGAACGCAATGGGGGCAAACATGTCAGCACAAAATAAACGCATTGCGGGCAACATGTCAGCACAAAAACGCATTGCGGGCAAACATGTCAGCACAAAATAAACGCATTGCGGGCAAACATCAGTACAAAATAAACGCATTGCGGGCAAACATGTCAGTACAAAATAAACGCATTGCGGGCAAACATGTCAGTACAAAATAAACGCATTGCGGGCAAATATGTCAGTACAAAATAAACGCATTGAAGGGCAACATGTCGGCACAAAATAAACGCAATGGGGGCAAACATGTCAGCACAAAATAAACGCAATGGGGGCAAACATGTCAGCACACAAACGCAATGGGGGCAAACATGTCAGCACAAAAACGCAATGTGGGCAAACATGTCAGCACAAAAACGCAATGGGGGCAAACATGTCAGCACAAAAACGCAATGGGGGCAAACATGTCAGCACAAAAACGCAATGGGGGCAAACATGTCAGCACAAAAATGCAATGGGGGCAAACATGTCAGCACAAAAACGCAATGGGGGCAAACATGTCAGCACAAAAACGCAATGGGGGCAAACATGTTAGCACAAAAACGCAATGGGGGCACACATGTCAGCACAAAAATGCAATGGGGGCAAACATGTCAGCACAAAAACGCAATGGGGGCACATTTCACCTGGAAAAAAAAAAGCATGTACTCACCTGACAGAAGTCCCCTCACACAGCCGGCCTCTGGTGTGTGTGCAGCTCCTCCGGACGATCCTCCTTCAATCTCCCGCTCTACTCTCACAGGCAGAGCGGGGCTACGGCAAGATGGCTTCCGGAGGCGGAGCCCTATACTGGAGACACAAATAGTGTCCAGTACAGGGCTCCGCCTCCGGACACCATCTTCCCGTAGCCCCGCTCTGCCTGTGCCTGCCGGAGCACAATGCAGGCTGCTGGAGCGGGGCTGCGGGGAATGAACTAGCACAGCGTCTATGAGACGCTGCGGCTAGTTCATGTACGGCCAGGACGTCCCGCTGCTGAAAGCGGGACGTTTCCCGGGACCTCATGCAGCCTGGGACAGCGCCCCCCCCAAGGCGGGACGCGTCCAGGGGAAAGCAGGACGTATGGTCACCGTAGGGTAACGTTGTGCAGCGCGCGTAGGGCGCCGCGCCGAAAAATAGGTGTGGCCATGGACCAGAATGTGGGTGTGGTCATGGGTGGAGACAAATTTACTTGAACTTAGCAATGGTGGGACATTAGCAGGGACCCCCAGTTAGGTAGTGAGTGACAGCAGGGACCCCCAGTTAGGTAGTGAGTGACAGCAGGGACCCCCAGTTAGGTAGTGAGTGACAGCAGGGTCCCCCAGTTAGGTAGTGAGTGACAGCAGGGTCCCCCAGTTAGGTAGTGAGTGACAGCAGGGTCCCCCAGTTAGATAGTGAGTGACAGGGACCCCCGTTAGGTAGTGAGTGACAGGCGACCCCTCACCTCAAAGGGTGGAAATTAACCAGAATTCACCAGAATTCAACAGCAATTCAGCAGAAATCAGCTTTACACCAAGGTAACTTCCTCAATCTTTTAGCCTTTTAGCCTCACCTGCATTCCTGATCACTATCCAAACCTTACACACATTGCTTCCTCTCTCCTACTCCATGCATCTTCCACCGTTCTCTACACATCTACCTCTGTCCAAACCACTGCCAGCCTCCTCACCACACAACATAATGTACCCCTTCCCCCCTGTCCTTTCTCTGGCTCACCCACACTTCACCCACCATATTCCTCCTAACCCTTTACCACCCCTCCACCACTACCACATGCTATTCCTCCACCTGCTTCTCCAGCTGGTCCCAGTACTTTCTCCCTCCATCCTCAACCCACCCATCCCTAGACCCCCTCTGGTCCCCAAACTCCCAACCACCCCCCTTCCAGCCCCTCCACACTCCTCTTGCATCCGCAGACCACACTATAATAATCTCATTCCCATCCATACAGCCCCCAGGCACTCTCTCCCTCTGTTTTGTGGTCTATGGAATGCCAGATCTGTCCGCAACAAGCTCACATCCATCCATGAGCTCTTCCTCTCCAAATCCCTTACCTTCCTCGCCCTCACAGAGACATGGCTCACCCCCTCTGACTGTACCGCAGCCGCTGCTCTCTCCTATGGGGGACTGCATCTCAGTCACACCCCCAGACCTGACAACAGGTCTGGAGGAGGAGTGGGTCTGCTTCTCTCCGCATCCTGCACCTTCCGGGTCCTATCACTGCCCCCTTCCCTGCATTTCTCATCCTTTGAGGCCCATGTAATCGCCTGTACCAACCTCTCCCAGCCATCATTGCGGTCCTATATCACCCCCCATCTGCTCCAACTTCACTCTTCCTGGACAACCTGGCCTCCTGGCTCCCCCACATCCTGTCATCTGACCTCCCCGCCATCATACTCAGGGATTTCAACTTACCTATTGATGAGCCTATCTCCACTGCTGCCAAGCAGTTACTCTCCCTCACCAAATCCCTTGGTCTCTCTCAGCACACAAATTACACCACCCACCGCGCTGGTCATACTCTTGACCTCATATTCTCAAAGTCCACCTCCCTCAGCAACCTGGACATCGCACCTTTCCCTATCTCTGACCATCACCTCCTCACCTTCACCATCTCCCCACCAACAACTTCTCTCCCCACCCCTCAGCCTGGTCGATGGCAGAGAGACCTACGTAATCTCAGCCCAAATGTCCTAGCAAGTCCCCTTCTCTCCCTCTCCTCCCACCTACTTACCCTAACATGCCCCAATGAAGCGGCTGCACATTATAACCTTGCCCTCTCATCTGCTTTAGATCAAGCTGCCCCCTCAATCTTCCGCCCTATAAAGCCACCCAACCCTGGCACAACACCCACACACGTAACCTCAGGAAAGAAACTCGAGCAGCCGAACGGAAATGGAGGAAATCACATCTCAATTCTGACTTCCTAGTTTACAAGGCCAAACTGTTACTCTTCCACACTGCCTTCTCTGAGGCTAAACAAAGGTACTTTGCTGCACTGATTGGAACCCAAGCTTCCAACCCTCGACAGCTTTTTGCTACCTTCAATTCCCTCCTCAACCCCACTCCTCCCCCTCCCAGCTCCTCCCTCTCAGCCAATGACTTTGCCAACCACTTCACCACTAAAATTGCAACAATACGCAATGAAATTTCCCTCCTCCATCCCTCCCTTCCCAATGCCTCTCAGGTTGTCCCCTTGCCTTCCCTCCCAGCTGCTCTCCTGTCTCATCCACCCCTCGCCTCTTTTGCTCCTGCCACCATTGATGAAGTCAGCCTGTTGCTAGTGGCTTCCCCCCACCCACATCCTCTCCCTGTGATCCGGTACCCGCGAATACTCTTCGTCCCCACTTCCCTGACCTGGCCCCAGTCCTCACCTCCTTGTTCAATCTCTCCCTTTCCACAGGCATCTTCCCCAAAGCATTCAAACAGGCCACTGTACTTCCCCTGCTGAAAAAACCCTCACTCGACCCATCCCTACCCTCAAACTACCGCCCAATCTCCCTCCTTCCCTATGCTTCTAAACTCCTCGAACGCCTAGTCCACCAGCGCATTACCCAATACATCAACACCAATACCCTACTTGACCCCCTACAGTCTGGATTCCGACCTGCACACTCAACTGAAATAGCCCTCGCCAAGGTGGTCAACGACCTTACCCTTGCCAGGGCCAAAGGCAGTTATTCCATCCTGCTCCTCCTTGACCTCTCTGCAGCATTTGACACTGTTGACCACTCCCTCCTCCTCCAATCACTACAGTCCATGGGCATCCATGGTCTTGCCTTGGCCAGGATCTCCTCCTACCTATCCAATCGCTCCTTCACCACTTCCTTCAATGGCTCCTCCTCAACCCCTGCCCCCCTCTCAGTTGGGGTCCCCCAGGGCTCTGTTTTAGGCCCCCTTCTTTTCTCCATATACACTTCCTCAATTGGCAAGCTTATCTCCTCCCTGGGCTTCAATTACCACCTTTATGCAGATGACACTCAGATTTACCTCCATACCCCCGATCTCTCATCCACCACCATAAACAAGGTCTCATCGTGTCTCTCAGCAATTTCCTCCTGGATGTCAGCTAGGTTCCTAAAGCTTAACCTAGACAAAACTGAGCTCCTGATCTTTCCACCCCATGCTGCTGCACCCATCCCAGATTTTCACCTCACAATCGACAACACAACCATTCTCCCTACCTCCCAGGCCCGCTGTCTGGGTGTCACCTTGGACTCTGACCTCTCCTTCATCCCACACATCCAAAACATCACCAGAGCCTGCAATTTCCACCTCCGTAATATCTCCAAGATCCGCCCCTTCTTAACCCCGGACACGACCAAACTGCTCATCCATGCCCTCATCATCTCCCGCCTTGATTACTGTAACTCCCTCCTTTCTGGCCTTCCCCTGAAACGCACTGACCCCCTTCAATCAGTGATGAACGCGGCTGCAAGACTCATACATTCTTCGCACCGCTCTGCATCCACATCTCCCCTTTGTGAATCCCTGCACTGGCTCCCTATCCGTTTCAGGATAAGTTTCAAGATTCTATGCCTGGCGTATAAATCTGTGCACAAAACCTGCCCTACCTACATCTCGGAGCTTGTTCACAAGTATACACCAGGTCGCCCCCTCCGTTCCTCCAACGACCTTCGCCTCACCACCCCACGCATTTCACACTCCCATGCCCGCCTGCAGGATTTCTCAAGAGCTGCTCCCACCCTCTGGAATGCCCTTCCACCACCCATCAGACTTGCTCCCTCTTTCAACACATTCAAGCAAGCCCTCAAAACCCACCTCTTTATGATGGCCTACCCACCTCCTACCACACAGTAACTCTCTAAGGAATATTTAACAGCCCCCCCTAGTCTTTCCACCCCTCCCTTTAGATTGTAAGCCTCTGGCAGGGTCCTCCACTCCCTAGTGTAATGTACAGGATCATGTGCTCCTGTCCTATGACAGCCTGTACTTGTATTACTGGGCCTACCTAGCCAGCCCATATCGCATGATCATGTATTTTGTACAATTTGTATGTATAACTTTGTTCTATGTGTATAACCCTATGTATGTCATCCTTGTATCATTGTATATATTTATTGTCCAGCGCTGCGTAATATGTTGGCGCTTTATAAATACAATAAGTAATAATAATAATAATAATGATGTTGTCACAATTGCTGCTGTGCAGACTGAATATGGTCCCTCCTCCCAAATATAACTTTGTCATGCCCTCAGAGCTTAATTTCTCCAGGGTATTCCTCTTACTGGTACCTGCCTTGTGATGGAGAGTATTGAAGACAGATCAGTCAAATACCATATAGGAAATCTCTACTCCTTTTTTTTTTTATTGAACACTAGAGTTGTCCCGAACGGTTCGGCCGGGAACATCGGTGGTTCACGGCGAAATGCGAATTTTATGCCGAGTACAACCCGCCCCTATAGTACATCATTGGGCTTAACTTTGACCCTCTACATCAGTCAGCAGACACATGGCAGCCAGTTAGGCTGCACTCCCTCCTGGAGCTCCCCCCTTATATTAGGCAGCAGCGTCGGCCGTGTTTTCACTCCGTGTTGCTGCAGTAGTGAGAGAAGGGAGAGGAACCCACTGCATTATACAGCCCTGTGTGTCGCAGCTGGCCCTTGCTAATTGCTAAACTGTGCCAGGCCCAGCACATTCAGTGCCTACCTTTTCACTGCACCTGTGTGTTTGACTGCACATACAAGGAGTGCAGAATTATTAGGCAAATGAGTATTTTTGACCACATCATCCTCTTTATGCATGTTGTCTTACTCCAAGCTGTATAGGCTCGAAAGCCTACTACAAATTAAGCATATTAGGTGATGTGCATCTCTGCAATGAGAAGGGGTGTGGTCTAATGACATCAACACCCTATATCAGGTGTGCATAATTATTAGGCAACTTCCTTTCTCCCATCGTCCTCCAGGACGGCTGCTGCTGAGACATTGCGGTCTCCTGTCACGCTGGAAACACCTGAAATAAATTCTAATGTTAATTAGATCTGAGCCCATAAATGGAGCCCCTCCTCCCTTTTCATCCTCAGTTTTTTGTTGTTTCCCATTCATGCTGGACGCCTGACTAGTTAGCAGTTTATTATTTTGGCTGATGTGGGGGTTTTGCCTGAGGCACCCATGTCTTAGCTAGGGTTTATTGCCTTATGACGGCTGGGGCCGGTAACGGATGTTTCGGCCTGGTGGGAGACGGAAAGGTTTTTTTTTTTACCTGGTCTCCTGGTCTCCTAACACTCTCAGGCGAGAAGCCGCCATAACCGCCTTAGGAGCGTGCGGTGAAGTGCGCAGCCGGAGGAAAAATAGCTGGGAGCTGATCTCGCGGGGAGACGTCGGGATGTGTGACGTCATTTCCATTTCCGGCTACTGGTGCAGGACGGGAGGGCGGCGTCCGAAACCAGGAAGTGCGGCTATAGAAGCCGCGCTTAGGCGCACGAGGAACGCTGCTCAAGCTGCAACATGGAGCAGATGCAGTCCTCCAACACAGCAGCACAGGATACCCCGGCGGCTACTTTACAACAGGCTGGCACAAGCCCGCGGGTATGTGGAAAGGAGGTTGATGCTGGTTTGTTTTTTATATGTGAAGGCAGCATTAGAGTGATAAATGGTTTCTGTTTATGTTTTCCCCACAGAAAGCCACAGCAAAGCTGAAAATAAGATGCAGGGTCTGCAATGCTAGGCTTCAGGAGGGGGCAACTAGGGACTGTCACAGTCTAAACAGTCTACTACTTCCAGGGGAGAAATTGCTCAGGCTACAGTGGCCTTACTAGAGTTGATGCAGACTGTAAAAGATGAGATTAGCAATACTTTTACTGCATTTAGATCAGCTTTCTCTGTAAATCAGGATCAGACTGAGCTCAGCCTCCACCACAATTAGAGTTGGGCGAACAGTTCGGCTGTGTTAGCCGAACTGTTCGGCTGCCCAAGCTGTCATTTTTCTGTGGCTCTTACTACTTCCGGGTCGCAATGACCCGGAGTAGTACGTCTGCGCTGGCCCGGCGGAGCGCGTCCTAGATCGCGCTCCCGTTGCCGGGCACTCTCTGCGCATGTGTGTGACGTCATGAGTGACGTCACACACATGCGCAGAGAGTGCCCGGCAACGGGAGCGCGATCTAGGACGCGCTCCGCCGGGCCAGCGCAGACATTGCGACCCGGAAGTAGTAAGAGCCACAGATAAATGACAGCTTGGGCAGCCGAACAGTTAGGCTGCAGTTCGGCTAACACAGCCGAACTGTTCGCCCAACTCTAACCACAATAGATCAACAGGCAGACCCACACTCTGGCCAATCTGCTATAGATCTATCGGGTCATACATCTTTGAGTTCCCAGACTTTACCTTGTGGCCAGTTGCAGGAGTCTTCTGAAGTTTCAGAGGAAGGGGAAGCCATAGAATCAGACACCTCAGAAATATCTAAAGCAGTGAAATCCACTCGTTATTTATTTTCTGCTGAAGATACTGAAGAGATATTAAAAGCGGTATATGATTCAGAACAGATTAAATCAGATTTGTCTGTTAAATCTGTTCGGGATGATATTTATAAAGGTCTGATTATTAAAACAATGAAGGTTTTTCCCATACATGACATGAAAAACGTCTTTTTATTCCTAGAGCCTTCAAAAGGAGGTTTCCCTTCAATGATGAGGAGGAATCTCCTTGGACAAAGTGTCCAAAATTAGATACTGCGTTGGCTCAGTATTCAAAAAACTCAGATCTATCGTTTGAAGATGCGGGCTCCCTTAAGGATCCCATGGATAGAAAGGCAGAGGCCTTGCTCAAGAGAGCATGGGATGCAGTGTCTTTTTCTTTCAAACCGGCCATTGCATCCATTTGTTTGGCCAGGAATCTGGTTAGATGGGTTGAAGGTTTGCAGAATCATTTAATTGCAGGCACCCCCCACGAAAAGATTCTTGAATCTTTACTGGTGATCTCTAAGTCGGTGGCTTTTCTAGCAGATTCTGCATCAGAAAGTTTAAGATCATCTGCCAAAGCGGCGGCCTTATGGCCCATACTCACGGGCTACAATTGTCACCGCAACATGCGGCGCGCGCGTGTTGCGGCGACAGGTCGCCCGTGAGTATGCGGCATTGCACGGGCGCGCACCCCGAACTGTCGCCCATCGCTGATGTCGCCAGGCGATTGGTGCGGTCAATCACCTGGCGACAGTCGCCGCCACAACTCCTCCGCAACTGTCGCTAGTCCGCGTGAGTACGCGGACTAGCGACAGCAACATAATTGCAAATAGACGGCACTTCCGGCGGGGGGAGGGACAACAGCGACAGCTACCGCCGCAACAGTTGCCAGGTCCCTCCGCCGTGTGTATGCGGAGGGACCTGGCGACGAGCTGTCACCGGCATGTCGCGCACACGCTCCCGTGTGCTAGCAACATGCCAAAAAGTTGCCCGTGAGTATGGGCCATAAGTCAATTCCTCCAGACGGGTAGTTTGGTTAAACGCCTGGGAGGGAGATTCAGCTTCTAAACATCATTTATGTTCCATGGAGTTCCAGGGAGAGTTATTATTTGGGAAAGACCTTGATGCAGTCTTAGAAAGGTCTTCTGACAAAGGTAAAAAATTTCCAGACAAAAGAAAGAAGATCCTTAAAAAACCTTTTGTGAGTAAAAGGAACCCTCCAAGGGGGGAATCATCGACCAGGGGTACTTTTCAGTCCAAAAGATGGACATATAACGCAGGCAGGGGTCGGGGATCCTTTTTGTTTAACCGGCCCCAGGGACCGTCCACAAAGCCAGCAAAATGACTATCTGAAATCTGTAGGGGGGAGGTTAAGAGTCTTTCTTCCCGCTTGGAGGGAGATAACCAAAAGTCCTTATGTGTTGAATTTGATTCAGTTCGGTTACCAAATCGAGTTCAATTCTGTCCCTCCTTCCAGCAGATTAGTGACGGGTATTCCAAGAGACCCTCAGTGGGCACAAGCCCTAAGGGATTCAGTAATATCATTACTAGAAAAGAATGTGATCATGAGGGTTCCACCACAGGAACAATTTCAGTGTTTCTATTCAAAGGTCTTCCTGATAAGCAAGCCATCAGGGAAATTCCGAATGATCTTAAACCTAAAACCTCTGAACCCTTACATTGTGGAGAAAAAGTTCCGGATGGAAAGCATTACCTCTGTAAAAAACATACATCCAAATTATCAGAGGTTCCTAAGATTTGCGGTTCAGATTGGAGAGTCGATATGTCATTACCAATATCGAGCCCTCCCGTTTGGAATTACGTCTGCGCCGAGAATTTTCACGAAAGTTATTGCAGAGGTAATAGCTTTTCTACATCTCCACAATGTAAGGGTTCTACCTTATCTGGACGACTTCCTGTTTCTAGCGGAGTCCGAGGAAGTTTTAAAAAAGCAGCTAATTTTTTCAATGGAATGGTTAACAAAGCTAGGTTGGATTATAAGCAAAGAAAAATCCCAGCTGGTTCCAACTCAAAGGATAGTATGTTTGGGGTTACTATGGGACACCACAACTCAGATGGTGTACTTACCGGCGGAGAAGGTGGAAAAGATAATATTGAAAGCTCAAGTTTTTATGAGAGAGGAAAGTGTATCCCTAAAAAATGTCATGTCTCTGCTGGGACAAATGTCCTCAACGTTCCCAGCAGTAGAGTGGGCACAGGCTCACTCAAGGGACATCCAAACCTGGTTTCTTTCAATCTGGGACAGAAACCAGAGGTCTTGGACAATCTTGTTCAGTGCCCAGTGCAGCTTCTGATATCCCTTCAGTGGTGGACTTGTCAAAATCACTTGTCACAAGGGAGGAGGTGGGTCCAGACATCCCCGGCAAAAGTTTACACAGATGCCAGCTCAAGGGGGTGGGGAGCCCATTACTCAACTTTCCAGGTCAGTGGCCTTTGGGATCAAAAAATGATAGAGGCCTCATCAAACTTCAAAGAATTGATGGCGGTAAAACTGGGACTTCAACATCTGCAGGTTCATTTGGCAGGAAAGGAAGTCTTAGTGTACTCGGACAACATAGTTACGGTATCCTACCTGAAGAAACAAGGGGGAACCAGAGTCCGGAATCTACGAGATCTCGCGTTAACAATAATGACTTGGGCAGAGTCAAAACTCATCTCACTGATGGCAGTTCACATTCAGGGAATCAGGAACAGATGGGCAGACTCACTCAGCAGGGGTATGTCAGTAGAGGCAGAGTGGCAGCTAAATCAGCAGATTTTCCTGCAGATTGTGCAGGAATGGGGATGCCCGATAATGGATTTATTTGCGACACCGCAAAATGCAAAGGTAAGGGACTTTTGTTCCCTACATCCTACGGTGCCGGAGAATCGATTGGATGCATTAGTGGTGGAATGGCCGACAGGACTTCTCTATGCCTTTCCCCCATTCAAACTGATTCCCAGAGTTCTCAGGAAGATACAGATGTCAGATTGCACAGTGATATTTATAGGGCCGTACTGGCCCAGAAGGACCTGGTTCCCATATCTACAACACCTTGTCATCAGGGGTCCATGGTATCTTGGCAGCAGAGCAGATCTCTTGATGCAGGAGGGACGGCTTCACCCCAACCCTCGACTTTTAAACCTCATTGCTTGGATGCTGAGGAAAGCATCTTAAGAAAAAGGGTTTTTTCAAAAGAAGTAGTTTCCACTTTGGTTAAATGTAGGAAACCATCAACTAGGAAAAAATACGGTAAAATTTGGAAAGCCTTCTTAAGCTGGAAGGAGAAAAATGGAGTCAGGTCTAATGACTTAAAATTTATATTAGAATTTTTACAAAATGGGGTAAAATTAGGGTTAGCAGTTAGCTCCCTAAGGGTGCAGGTATCCGCCCTTTCGGTCTTTCTTAATAGACAATTGTCCAAGAATACTTTTGTAAAGAATTTCCTTACCTCAGTGGCCAGGACTCAGCCAGTGCTAGAAAAATGAGTCCCACCTTGGGACTTATCATTGGTTCTGGACTTTCTAACCTCAGAGAGGTTTGAACCTTTGTCAGAAGTACCTTTAAAATTTTTGTCCCTGAAGGTGGCCTTTTTAATATCGATCACTTCGGCTAGGAGAGTTAGCGATATTCAATCCTTGTCTATAAAAGACCCATACATGGTGGTGCATCCCGATAGGATAGTGTTCAGACCAGACTCGGCTTATTCACCCAAGGTAGCTACAGCTTTTCATAGATCACAGGAAATAGTTTTGCCTTCTTTTTCCACAAATCCGACTAATGATAGAGAAAAGAAATGGAGTACACAGGATGTTAGAAGAGCAATTCTTATTTATCTCCAGCGTACGGCTGAGTGGAGAAGGTGGAGTCATTTGTTAGTTTCTTATGCAGGGTCAAGTAAAGGATTACAGACATCTAAAGGACCATTTCTAGATGGGTGAAGGAAGTAATCACATTAGCTTACAAGTGCTCTAAAATAGCAGCTCCTTCTAAAGTGACAGCACATTCTACTAGGTCTTTAGCTGCTTCATGGGCAGAAAGGTCAGGGGCAAGCCTAGAACAAATTTGCAGAGCTGCAACCTGGTCTTCATATACCACATTCATCAGACACTATCGGGTCGAACTACTTTCAAGCCAGGATGAAAATTCTACAGGCCATTATCCCTCCCTAAAGGTATATTTCTCGCTGGTCTCAGCAGCAGCCGTCCTGGAGGACGATGGGAGAAAGTCCCAGCTGCTTAACAGTAGCCGTGTTTCGGCGAGTCCTCCAGGACGGCTGCCTGAGTGCCCAACCCTAAAAAAAAAAAAAAAAAAAAAAAAAAAGGGGGGGATCTTATTTACATATATATAATGTGCATATGAATGGGTACTCGGTGAGAACTGAGGATGAGAGGGAGGAGGGGCTCCATTTATGGGCTCAGATCTAATTAACATTAGAATTTATTTCAGGTGTTTCCAGCGTGACAGGAGACCGCAATGTCTCAGCAGCAGCCGTCCTGGAGGACTCGCCGAAACACGGCTACCGGTAAGCAGCTGGGACTTTCCTTTGGCAAAATGGGTCAAAAAAAGGACTTGACAGGCTCAGAAAAGTCAAAAATAGTGAGATATCTTGCAAAGGGATGCAGCACTCTTAAAATTGCAAAGCTTCTGAAGTGTGATCATCGAACAATCAAGTGTTTCATACAAAATAGTCAACAGGGTCGCAAGAAGCGTGTAGAAAAACCAAGGTGCAAAATAACTGCCCATGAACTGAGAAAAGTCAAGCGTGTAGCTGCAAAGATGCCACTTGCCACCAGTTTGGACATATTTTAGAGCTGCAACATCACTGGAGTGCCCAAAAGCACAAGGTGTGCAATACTCAGAGACATTGCCAAGGTAAGAAAGGCTGAAAGACGACCACCACTGAACAAGACACATGAGCTGAAACGTCAAGACTGGGCCAAGAAATATCTCAAGACTGATTTTTCTAAGGTTTTACGGACTGATGAAATGAAAGTGAGTCTGGATGGGTCCTTGGCTGGATTGGTAAAGGTAATAAGGGGAAATAATTATGCGCTTCAGAATAAAAAGAGGCACTCCGTGGTTCGCGTCAACAAATGTCAATGTGCAGACACATAAATAAATAAACAGAGAAAATGCGCACACTTGTCTCAGGGCTACACAAAAAGATCAAACAGCAAAAATCTATTAACCCTTTGCACACTCGCATGCAAATGTTCAAACAAATGCATTCACAGATTCACTCATCCAGGCACAACTGTTATCCCTACAGCTAAGTTAAAAGCCGGGGCCTTAGTTCACAGAAGAATGCATTCTTATGCTTAGTCACCTATACTGCCCAGGTAAATATAGGTGTCCTAACTTTGGCCCTGTAACATGCATAGTGCAGACATGCAAACACATTCATTGCATCAAACCTATCAATGGATTAGGAGCACACATCCTGACGTCCTCTCCTGGGACAGATAGTGCATCTTACCAATCGCACAAGGGAGCTAACGTAATGTACCCATGTGCACCATGCACATACACCAGCATAAGCTGTGTGCATGCTGACAAACACATACAGGGGATGGAGGGAGTGCACTGAATAAGACCCTAGCCACAGGGGTCAGTAACAAGAAAAAAAAATACATATATCCAGGCACATCGCCTTTAGTTAGGACATTAAATAAGTTATTAAGGAAAGGGAGGTGCTGAAGGGGGTGTGGCTAGAAAACAGCAAAAATCTATTAACCCTTCGCACACTCGCATGCAAATAATCAAACATATGCATTCACAGATTCACTCATCCAGGCACAACTGTTATCCCTACAGCTAAGTTAAAAGCCGGGGTCTTAGTTCACAGAAGAATGCATTCTTATGCTTAGTCACCTATACTGCGCAGAAGTACCCAGGTAAACATAGGTGTCCTAACTCTGGCCCTGTAACATGCATAGTGCAGACATGCAAACACATTCATTGCATCAAACCTATCAATGGATTAGGACCTTTCCTTAATAACTTATTTAATGTCCTAAAAAGATCAAACAGTCTCACAGTTCAGGCAAATTGGGGGACGACTCCTCCCGATTCCAACCGTAGGGTGTAATATGCCGTACTTTGAATCTTTTTTCCCAGACAATCACGATCACATGCCAAAGAAAGAAAAGGCAAATATAGTGTAATACTGCCACTTAAAAGTTTTAAGTGGAGGAGTCCCCTAATTTGCCTGAACTGTGAGACTGTTTGATCTTTTTGTGTAGCCCTGAGACAAGTGTGCGCGTTTTCTCTGTTTATTTATGGATTGGTAAAGGGCAGAGCGCTCCAGTCCGACTCAGACGCCAGAAAGGTGGAGGTGGAGTACTGGTTTGGGCTGGTATCATCAAAGATGAGCTTGTGGGGAGTTTTCGGGTTGAGGATGGAGTCAAGCTCAACTCCCAGTCCTACTGCCAGTTTCTGGAAGACACCTTCTTCAAGCAGTGGTACAGGAAGAAGTCTGCATCCTTAAAGAAAAACATGATTTTCATGCAGGACAATGCTCCATCACACGCGTCCAAGTACTCTACAGCGTGGCTGGCAAGAAAAGGTATAAAAGAAGAAAAACGAATGATCTCCTTGTTCATCTGGTCTGAACCCCATTGAGAACCTGTGGTCCATCATAAAATGTGAGATTTACAAGGAGGGAAAACAGTACACCTCTCTGAACAGTGTCTGGGAGGCTGTGGTTGCTGCTGCACGCAATGTTGATGGTGAACAGATCAAAACACTGACAGAATCCATGGATGGCTGGCTTTTGAGTGTCCTTGCAAAGAAAGGTGGCTATATTGGTCACTGATTTGTTTTTGTTTTGTTTTTGAATGTCAGAAATGTATATTTGTGAATGTTGAGATGTTATATTGGTTTCACTGGTAAAAATAAAGAATTGAAATGGGTATATATTTGTTTTTTGTTAAGTTGCCTAATAATTATGCACAGTAATAGTCACCTGCACACACAGATATCCCCCTAAAATAGCTAAAACTAAAAACAAACTGAAAGCTGCACATTTGTAATACCACTCTGTGCATACCTTTCACTGCACCTGTGAAACAGCACACAGTTTTATATACCAGTCACTGCATACCTGTTCACTGCACCTGTGTAACTGCACATTGTTGTATCAGCAGTCACTGCAGCCTTTTCACTGCACCTGTGTAACCGCACATCGTATTAGTCAAATCAGTGCATACCATTCACTTCATCCCCCCCCCCCTTCAATATGGACAAAACAGGCAGAGCCAGAGGCAGGCTACCCGGCAGGTCTGTTCAAGGTCGTGCTGTCGGGATTTAGTGCGGCCCTCGACCAAAGTACAGTGTTCAGAAGAAGGCACGTGCCATCAACCCCCAATATTGTCAGGACGTAGTTGACTATTTAACACAGAACACCTCATCTTCCTCAGCTTCCGCACGGAAGCGTGACATATCTTCCTCCTCCTGCTCTGATTCTGGCACCCCACTTAACACTCCGTCGGCAGCCATTACCAAAGTGCCATCATCCCAGGGCTCAGCAGGTGTACTTTTTTTGTGTCTGCCTCAGATGAGAGCAATGCCATCTGTATTCTCTGCCACTGAAAATTGAGCTGTGGAAAGACCAAGACCCGCGTAGGGACAACTACCTTACGAAGGCACATGATTACAAAGCACAAACTGCAATGGGATGACCACCTGAGGAAAAGCAGCACACAAAAGCAAAGCCACACACCGCAGTGTAAGATACCAGGGAGCAATTATTTATCAAAAAAGGCAATACCCAAACTGTACCATGATGGTGAAAGTCAAGTGTCATCTCTGGCACACAGCGTTGGGTCAAGGGTCCATCTGACCACGGATGCCTGGTCTGCAAAGCAGAACTGCCCAAAGACAGTCAAAGTAAAAAGGATGACTGGGTCTCAACCTGGATTTATGCAATTATAGCAAAAGTTTTATTGTACCATAGCAGTAAAAAAAACACAAGGTTTCGGCACAAGGCCTTTTTCAAGTGCACCCCTTTGCTGGATCCAGGTGCTGGCTGGTCGACTCCCTGGTAGTCCTTTGATGACCTGCAGTTGTGCTATTGGACTTTTTTCTACTGCCCAAAGACAGTCCCCACACACAGCATCTCTGCCTGCATGCTGCGTGACTGCCTGCCCCAAGACTAAGTCAGTCCCCACACAGCATCTCTGCCTGCAGGCCACTTGACTGCCTTCTCCGCCACAACCAACAGGGTCCAAGACTCCAGGTGGATTCCTGAATTTTTAGGGCTGCTGCTATAATAATTTTTCTGGTGCGGGTATATGCCTGCCTAATTATTCTGGCTGCACTGCAGCTGCAACAACAAAACAAAAGGCATGTACATGTGTCGATTCCCCTTTGTGATGGTTACCTTGCTGCGGTGAAGGGGCTTGCGTATCACAATGAAGCAATGACCGGCTAAATGAGTGTGTTGGAGGGCACACCTGACCCAAAAAGATAAGGTCGTTGTTTCATTGTGGACAGACCAAATTCGATCAGCTGGACACTCGGTCACTGTTGTTCTGTCATTGAGCTACCTCAGCCCAACCATTTGGGCTTGAAAACTGGCATCGCTTGGACTCTCGCCATGGTGCGCACCAGTCCAGCATGGCCGTCACTACACAAACAGCTGTTTGCGGTGCGTTACACAGTGAGTTTAGTCTGTCAGTGTAAAGCAGTACGCTAATTACACTACCTGATTGATGTATACACATGCAAGATGTTTTAAAGCAATTTAGGCCTCCAATTTAGCAATAAAATGTGATTTCTGCCCTTAAACCCTGCTGTGCGTCAAATCCGGATTTTTCTCCGGGACGTTTGGCGTGTATCCCACTCCGCCATGCCCCCTCCAGGTGTTAGACCCTTGAAACATCTTTTTATCACTTTTGTGGCCACAATTAGTTTGTAGTTTTGAAAGTTCGCCTGTCCATTGAAGTCTATGGCGGTTCAAAACGTTTGCAGGTTCGCGAACCTAAAATCAGAGGTTCAAGACCACTCCATTGAACACCAGGCTCTCCCCACAATTGAAAAAACTCAAACGAAATGGATAAGTTTGGGAGTTCAGATAGAGGAAGCGGAGAATCATTACTAACCTCTCATTTGGTTTCACCCTGCCTCAGAGATAGATTTATGCTATTATACGTTCTGCACCAAAGCTACCTTACCCTGGCTCACTAAATATTCCCCAAATGCTCTCAGCGTAACCCCACCTTCCTACATCTATTATAAAGTTGTCCCCCATTGAAGATTTCTGGAAACAGGTGGTGGGATTGCTTCATGACACAATGGGGTCACCAGTCGCGTTAGATCTCAAAATGTGTACTTTGAATGGTTGGGGATCCAGATACTTCCCTCTTCCTTGGTAAGTATCCTTTGTGTTCTAATCCACGTTGGGGTTTCTTTAAACAATACCAGTTGCCTGGCTGTCCTGCTGATTTGTTTGGCTGCAGTAATGTCAATCACCCACAAGCATGCAGCTCCTGCTCTGCATGTTTGTTCAGGGTCTAAAAAGTGAAAGGCTACACTCACAGTGGTGCAGTGAGGCATAACAGCAATGCACCATCTATGCAACATTCACAGTGCAGCTACTCAGGGCTGGGTCGAGGCAGAGGCAAGAGAGGCTTCAGCCTCAGGGCGCTGTGTAGGAGGGGCGCACAACTCATTCAGCTATCATTCCCTTATTGTGTTTGAAGCAGAGAGAAATAATAAAAGGGGATACATAGCAGTGACTGCAAGCCAGGTAACTAGAGATTAAGGTGTTGGGGGGGGGGGGGGGTTGGGAACCCTGGGGTGCCTCTTACTCTAATAGCAATCAGTGTGTGACAGCTGGGGTGGGAGGGATGGAGGGGCGCACTATGGTGTCTCAGCCTTGGGTGCTGGAGGACCTTGTCCCGGCTCTGCAGCTACTGCATTGCAGTATAACACCATTCAGCATTCCATGCATGCATTGAGTTACTGCAAAATGCATGTTGACAGTGAAGCATACTTTGACTGTATGCAACAACAGCACATATGATATGCAGCACAGCATTCCCATTTGTTGAGGTTCTGCTGTTACAGTAAATGCAACTCCCACAGATAATGTTGCCGCAGAGGATCAGGACGACAACCAGGATATCTGCTTTGTTTAAAAGGAACTAAATGACAGCCTTCATATCCGTCTCACTTCAGGCATGCCTTAAAAATACTAGATGCGAATAAAGAAACAGGGGGAGCAGGCATAGCTTATCACCTGTAGTTAGTAGAAGGGACGTCTTGGAAGCAGTATACCAGGTATGTAGAACCTGTACACTTTTCCCAGTGCTCAGTCTCGACCAGATTGCCCAAGCGGTCGCTGGTTCACCATAAACAAACAAGAGACGTCACACAATTGGCTGCAAAAACTGTTGCTGTGTATTATCGAGCAAAGCACTGCATTACATGTTACAGACTTCCGTCCTTCCTCAGATGCATAACAATGGTCTCTTTCATTTGTTTATATATTATCACCTGTTCTGATGCCCCCCCCCATCATACCTTAAAGCCCCCCAGTACCCTCTGTGTCACCAGAGTCTGGCTTTATCACAGAGGAGCTGGCTGGGCTGTGGCCAACCTACAGCACATGCCCATAGCGCTCGCTATAGGATGCACACGGCCAGCACCTACTCATTAAAGCCTTACTCATTTTGGAAGAGGGTCCCAGGGGGGGGGGGGGTTAAAGTATGATAGTGGGGGGTAGAGAGGAGAACAGGGGAAGCAGTGGGCAGCAGAACAGGTGATAGCATATGCCTGCTCCCACCCATTTCGCTGTGTCTCCACATATGGTATACTTTTAAGCAAAAAAACAAACTTAAAGAGAGTCTGAAGCGAGAATAGATCTCGCTTCAGACCTCATATATATCAGGGGCTGCTAAAACGCCGCTATCCCGCGGCTTAACGGGGGTCCCTGTCCCCCCAAATCCCCTCCATAATGCGGGGGAGCACTTCCGCATTGGGGCAGGGCTAACCACCGCAGCCCTGCCCCACGCGCGTCTGTCAGCGCGTATCTCCGCCTCTCCCCCGCCCCTCTCAGTCTTCCTTCACTGAGAGGGGCGGGGGAGAGGCGGCGAAGCGCGTCTGATAGACGCGCTGGGAGGCAGGGCTGCAGCCGTTAGCCCTTGCCTCCAGGAAGAAGAAATTAGCGACCAAGGTTTGCGGGGGGTGGGTTGGGGGTAAAGGGACCCCCGTTAAGCCGCGGGATAGCAGCGTTTTAGCAGGGGCACACATGCCCCTGCTATATATGAGAGCTGAAGCGAAATTTAGTCTCGCTTCAGTGTCTCCTTAAGGCTCCCTGCACACTGCAAATCCGTTTTCCGATTCCATTTCCGATTCCGATTCCGATTTTCCTTGAATACATTCAACAGAAAAACGGATCAAAAAACGCAGCATGCAGTTAAGATTAAAAATCGGAATCGGATGTAAAAACAGATTAAAAAGCGGAATCGGAATCTGAAATGCATGCAGTGTGCAAGAGGCCTAAAGCACAACTGAGGTGACATGATGAAACACGTGTATGCATTGTGCCAAGCAAAAATAACGGTTAGCTCTATAGCCTAACCTTCACTGATGAAGAATTACAGCCATAAACTCTTTCCTGTCAGTAAATTACTTCTGAGAGCAGGAAAGAGATACAAATGTTCAATAGTTCAGATTTGAGCTCTGGCATATATTGGTGAGCAGAGACAATGAAACAGTAAAAACAGTAAAAATCAGATTTAACCACTTGAGGACCACAGTGTTAAACCCCCCCTAAAGATCAGGCCATTTTTTTTTACAAATAGGCCACTGCAGCTTTAAGGCCTCACTGCAGAGCTGTCCAATTCAGCACACAAGTGATCCCCCCCCCATATTCTCACCACCAACAGAGCTCTTTGTTGGTTGGGTCTGATCGCTCCCCCAATGTGTGTTTTTATTAATTTGTTTTATTTTCTAATATATTTGCTTATTTTTTTAATTTTATCTCCTTCCTCCCCCCCAGCCAATTAGCGTGATCAGCTATCATAGGCTTCAGCCTATGACAGCCGATCACTGTCATGTCCCCCTGGGGGACAGCCATGTTACACAGCTGTCCCCAGTATAGCGCTGCCTTAGATCGCAGCACTGTACGGCAATAAAAGACAGCTATTTCACCATCTAACACTCTCCGTTGGGAGACTGAAGGTGGGTGGAGCTTCGCCTACTTAGTCAGAGATGCATGATCTCCTGCAAAACAGGCCCGCAGGACCTTACGCCAATTGGCGTTAGACAGTCCTTGGGCTGCTGCCGCGTCCATCAAGTAGTTAAATTTAAAACTGCACGATATCTAAAAAAAAAAAAAAACTAAATTTTAGAAGGACAGATACAATTGTTTCTCATCAGTTTATTTTGACCTCAGATGTCCTTTAGTGAGATAATTAATTGTACGTGTAGTACAGATAAGTAGAACATTAGTAGTAGTAAGAAAAGTCTCATACTGTTTTCCAGTACCGGAAAAGTTAATCTTGTTCTCTATGCTAAAGAGCCTCTCTGAGATATAATCAACTGAGTCCTGTTTTCTGAACAGCCAAGAAAAAGTGAGACAGCTTAAAATGAGGTTTTACTGCAGGAAAGTTTAAATGGGCATTGGCTCTGCTCCAGCTAAAGAGTACCAGAGCAAAAGCTCAAGTACACAGAATTAAGGTCCGTACACACGCCGGACTGGAGGCAACGACGGGTCCGTCGTCACCTCCCGCTGGGTGGGCGTTCCAATGACAGTCCGGCGTGTGTACGCACTGTCGGCGGACTGATACGGCTGTTTCTGAGCGATCCGCCCCCGTCGTTGCCTCAAGTCTGGCGTGTGTACGGACCTTTAGATACTTACCTAAAGAGAGGGAAGCCTCAGGATCCAATTGAGGCTTTCCTCCCTGCTGTGTTGTCCCCCGTTGCTGAGTGCAGCCCCCCCAAAAGATTAGAGACAATGCATTGGTCCTAATCTTTTACAGGGCACGCATTTCTTCCTACTTCAGTGTGGCTGATCAATGGCCAACCCAGCCTGCCCACACATGCACAATAAGCCTGAACCATAGGGTCCATGCTCTGCAACACGGGGTTTTACAGAAGCGAGGGAAGCCTCGATAGGATCCTAAGGTTTTCCCTCTGTTAAAAAGGTATCTGGTTTTAATCCCGAGCTTTGGCTCAGGAGCACTTTAAAATACAATGTGGATTCTAAATTGCAACAGGCATTATGGTGCAATGTTATTTATAAAGCTGTATAAGTGATAGAGTTTGTTGATAATGTTCTGTACTACACATACAATTATCTCATACGTTTAAAGCAAACATACTGGTCCCTTACTCAGTGTTCGTTCAATGAAAGTGGTAGTTTGCTGCTCCTGACTCAATTGAAGGAACATTGCCTGACACCAGTTTTGTTGATGGAGAAGGGTAAAGACATGTAGTGAGCGAGTTAGCAAACATACATAAACTAGATGCATCAATATGCTGCTGCAGGCGGAGAAAAAGATGTGAAATGCCGGCACTGCTGTGAACTGCTTGTTTATTCATAACACATGGTGCAACATTGTGGATTCTAATTTCATGCATATTGAGAGCTAACATGTCGGTTTGCTAGTTAAACTGTGCAGTGGGTGCTGGGGGATGAGATCCTAGGTATGTTAGCTCTCAATATGCATGAAATTTGAATCCACGATGTTGCACCATGTGTTATGAATAAACAAGCAGTTCACAGCAGTGCCTGCATTTCTCATCTTTTTCTCCGCCTGCATATAATGTCTGAGCACGCTGATCTATCTGCATCGCACCGGATACCTGGTCTGCACCCTGTACCTTTAACTGCAGTGCCAGCACCTTTCTATCCTACCTTCCATATCAATATGCTGCTGTAACCATATGAAAGCGGTATTGTCACCATAAAAATCTAATTTCGAAAAACAGCAACTGGTCTGAGTGTGATAAGTGATAAAGATGCTAATCCTGCATTCAAAACTTTTTCTGCAGTTATGGTTTGGAGTTATCACATACTTTAGGAGCATTGGCCCTAGTGCCAAAAAGTTGAATGCTGGAAGTGCTTTTGAATGCTGGGAGTTTTTTATCTATAATATATTCCTCCTCTTCCATTTATTTCCCTGCCTAGCTAATTACTTGTGTTTACAAGCAAGGCTGAGGTGACTCAGTGATTGGACGTGTAAATAATAATAATAAAAAAAAAAAAAAGACTCTGGGAGGAGGGCAGCTAATGCATATACAATGAGCAAGAGAAGGGAGGGGGGGGGGGGGGACCAAGAGTCAGGGAGGATATGATGTCAGCATTAGCTTGGCAAAATGGCCACTGCCTGCAATAGGATTTTCTGCTTTTCCTTAATAAAATTCGCAGGAATCATTACGTGGATAGCACAATACATCTGTTATGTAAGTAGTAGTATTTATCTACTTTATGTGTTTTTTTTATTACTAGATTAGCATGGGTGTCACTTGTTCTTTAAAGGATAACTGAAGTGAGAGGTACATGGAGGCTGCCATATTTATTTCCTTTTAAGCAATACCAGTTGCCTGGCAGTCCTGCTGATCTCTTTAGTTGCAGAAGTAGCTGAATATCTCCAGAAACAAGCATGCAGCCAATATGGTCAGATTTCACAAATATGTCAAAACCACCTCATCTACTGCATGCTTGTTCAGGATCTATGGCTAAAAGTATGAGAGGTAAAATGATCCACAGAATAGCTTTGCAACTGCTATTGCTAAAAAAGAAAATCAATATGGCAGCGTCCAGATACCTCTCACTTCAGTTATCCTTTAAGCATGGGAAATAGACCCAATAGGGAATGGTAAAAGAAGTTTGAAGGCTAAGGATACAAATTTGAATATATATATTGGGGGGAAGCTCAGCAAAAGGGGTTGCAGAGGTTGCTGCAGAATTAGCTCTCTATTGGTCCTATGCTCATAATAATCATTTCTATAGATACTTTGAATAATGGTAATCACTAACAAGCTGTTCCCCATCTTGCACCTCTGACACTGGGGGCACATTGTAAAACTTGCATCGGGGCCCATAGCTCCTTAGCTACACCACTGTTAACTTACTTGGGGCTTCTACCAGCACCCTGCAGCCACGAAGTTGATAAGTCATCCTCTAGTCCTCCGCCACAGTTGTTTTGCCCTAGCTGGCCAGTCGATCACCATTGCTCCTGTGCAGGACGCTCCTGGCAAAGGGAGTGTAAACAAGGACATGCAGCCAGGAGGACCACGCATTTGGGGCAAGACAAAAACAGCCACAGCAAGGTACTGGAGGATTCACTGATTGACGGGGCCAATATAAGTGAAACGCACTCCCCCCCCCCCCCTTAATTCAAATTCCCTTTAAATAAATGTTGTATGTTACTTCTATTCAAACACCAATGTTGAGGTTTCCTCACACTTCCTGTCCTAGAGAATACCTAATGATTTTTCAGTGCACAACCGTGATCACTGTAAAACTATATATCACCATGCCAACTGACACAGGGATGAAACATTTAGGAATAGGAAAATAAAAAAATTGGGTGGAACCCCACTGAAATTGTTTAAACCTAATGATTGTTCATAATATAGGTAGTGTGGTGCCATCTAGTGGTATTTCAAAAACATTCTGGAAAACTAAGCAGAACTGAAGATAATCTAAAAATAGTTTATCTTACCTGGGACTGCTGCAAGCCCCTTGCAGCCTTTCTGATCCGTGCCATTCCTCCACGATCCACTGCCAGCTACTATTGGCTTTGTAGTCAGGTCACGCATATCCTTCACATTCCAGTCCACAATAGCGCTATTGCAGACATGCACGTAGAAGGGATATGCTTGGCAGCCCCTTGACTTACTGGTCGAGTAACAAAGCTATTCAATAATTACAATTAGACTAGCGCTCAACCAATTGCAGAAATAAGCACAATATTCATAAAAGATAGTGTAGAGCACTGCCCTGCTGTGCGCAAGCTGACAATCAATAAATGGGTTAAAAGCGCTGCATACAATTTAGACAAATGTCATAAGCGTTCAAAATTCTGCAACCAATTTGTTAGTAAATGTAAAACGTCATTGCAAGTACAGATATCAATTTATCATTGAACAACAAGATTTAATCCAAGCATCTGGCACATTTACTGCTAGGGATTAAAACCCCCTTCTTGTCCCCACTCACCGGATGTAGCGGCCTGGATGGCTCAGCAAGTCGCTCCGTAGCTCCGCCCTGAGCGTGTGTAGTCACCGGACGTGGAACATCTGTACACACGAATTTGGATTCTCTTAGCGGGTGCACGTCTACAGTAAGACTAGTATCAAACTGCAGGGGCAGTTTTTTTCTGATTACATTATTACTGTGCAGAATCCTGTCAGGCCCAGCCTGGGACTTACAACCATACCACTGTGCTTAAGAATTATCACTTTGGAAACAATACACTTTTTATATGTGCCAGATGGCAGTTTCATTGCTACATGAGACATTTTTACACAATGTGAGCGCTTTGTCTTTTTGGGGTGCTTGGATTGGATTGTGAAGGAGCTTAATCCATACACGCCAGACAAATATTTGAGCGACTGGCTGTGAGGTGGCCAATACCTCAGATACTATAACGGGCCCATCCAGGCCACTACATCCGGTGAGTGGGGAGGGTTTAAACCCTAGCAGTAAATGTCCCAGATGATTGGATTGAATCTTGTTCAATGATAAATTGATCTCTGTACTTGCAATGACCTTTTATGATGCTTTATTAATTGATGCAGGACTTTGATGAACTTTTATGACACTTGTCTATAAATTGTATGCAGCACTTTTAACCCATTTATTTTATTTAGCAACGAAGCTAGCTGGTGGCAGGGAATGGAGGATTGAGAAACACCGTGGGACAGGACAGCTGCAAGGGGCTTCAGGTCCAATTGCAAGGTAGAATACACCAACATTATAAGTACAATTGCAAGGTAGAATACACCAACATTATAAGTACAGAGTAATTGAACTGATTATTAAACAGACATCAGTTGCTCAAGCTACCAGGCGAAACATGCACATTCAGAAAATTAAAAAGAAGCTTGCTTACATATGACAGGTCTAGGAAAACCAATGGAAAGAAAACCATGTAATTTGTTTGGTCAGCTGCAAATATGATACTTCCTGATCTATTGCCTGACCAAACTGATCACATGCTTCTGATTAGGGATGATCAATGAGACGAAAATTGTTCTGGAATTATGTACAATTTTATGCAAATTTAAGCAATTTAGTCCATTTTCAAGCTATATATTTGCATAAACTCTGAATAATTTGCATATCTGTGATCATGCCTACTACTGATGAATATACCATTATAGGCAGCAGGGGTGAGCTTCGAGTGCAGGACTTGAATTTGGAATTCAAATGAAGTCTAATGACTTCACATGTGCCCACAGGCAGCAGACTTGCCCAGAAGTCTTTGGGGACAGCTGCATTCCATTATGCATCACAGGCGTAATGAAGCAGCGTTCCATGACTCACCATCACGCTTCCTCTTTCAAGCCGGAAGGAGGAAGCACGGTAGCGAGCCATGGAACGCAGCTTCATTACACCTATGATTCATAATGGAACGCAGCTGTCCCCAAAGACTTCTGGGCAAGTTAACTCCCTGCTGCCTGTGGTCACATGTGAAGTTATTAGACTTCATTTGAATTCCAAATTAAAGTCCTTCTGGACTCGAAAGCCCAACCCTGATAAACCTCTGAACAGTACTTGCTGTGAAATGCTGCCTGAGTGAGGAATCCGCTTAAAGGGAACCTGTACTGGTTAAAATTTAAAACACATTATGTACCTGCAAATGAATATTACATGCCAACCTCGCCATCAGTTCCTCTAAGCTCACCATTTTCTTCTCAGTGATCCCAAGATTGTCAGAACTGAAATACACCAGTTGCTGTCAGTTACAACTGAATGTGCAAGGTAATGTCCATGTTTCCATATGGCTCAAGTGGGCGATATAACAGTTTAACAGTGTGCTGACCAAGAAGCTGTTATGTGGTAATTTACATTTTCAAAATGGAGGACTGAGAATGCCATTGATCAGTGGACAAACAGGATGCAGGAGAAAGATTGATGAGCAGACTACATGGGAGGCAAGTATGAACTGTGTGTTTGACTTTATTTTCAGTTCAGGTTCTCTTTAATATACTTTGTTCACAGGAAACCAGTAGCTAAAATATTTAGCATTTTTTTTGCACTTTAAGACCTCGGTTTAGAGGACAAAATCCAGGGAATAAAAATATTGCACACCACATTTTTTCAAAGGCATCTTGAGGGCCTTTTCCCCCAAAAGCTACTTCTATAGCTAAGGTACACTGCCCAGATAGACTAACCCTTGTTGCCCTACCAGCTTAACTAAATACCCTAAAGTAACCTGGCTGGAGGCCGAGGCTGCCAGTGGAGCAGTGGGCAAAGACGTTCACTTTGACTGGGGGTTGCAGTAATCTCTCAATGTCTGGCGAGTGCAGCTTGCCCAACAACTGAGCTGGAGATGCTGCCGTCAAGTGTCCATGTCCAATCAGTGAGCGACAATGCTGGAGGCTGCTGTTATGTGCTGATGCTCTCATGGGCGGGACCAAGGCAGTCATTGGGGCCAATCAGTGCACCGACTGCTACTGAGCACTGCACTTGCTAGATGCTGAGAGAAGAGGATTATTGCAAGTGCAGCCCCAGTCAAGAGTGAGCCCCAATTACCACAGCACCATTGAAGCTCCCCTCACTCCAACTGCAATATGCATTTGTGGGGGACACCTGGCACTATATTTGGACCATAAGACTCTTCTCGCCCACTTTGGAGTAGATTACAGGCTATTGGGTAGGTTAATCAAAGTATCTTTCCTTCAAATCAAAGAGCCATTTTCCACATAAGCAAAAAAGGAAACCGTTGCACCACAGATTCCAAATGTGGGATAGGTGGAGGACTCAGTCACCCATGTCACCATAAGTAAACAGACAAGACAAAGTGCCACACATTTTCATTATTTTATTGCAACAGTATAAAGCAACTGGTCTTTGGAATGTAAGAGTTTAATGATGGAAGAGACGCAGGTTGGTGTGCGCCAGGACAATTCCCAGCTCGTCGCATGCCTCAATGACTACCTTGTCAGCTGCAGAACCAGACGGAGCAGCGATGTACTGAACCCCGCTCTAAAGAACACAAGAAGAAAACATGGAAAACTTCATAAGACTGCTGAACTGGAGGGTTTCAACATAGAAGGCTTTATGCCAATTACTATATATTCCATACATCATCCCTCACCCAATCACAAATGCATTTTGCATTAGGTTGGGCCTTAGTTTTTCCTGCAAATCAACTAGGATTGCTTTTTAGAAAATTGAATCGTGGCAAAGCATTCATACTGAATACATTTACAAATTGTAACCTTACTGTACTTGCGTGTGGAAAATTGCAAGCCTTTTCAAAAACAAAAATGGAATGCCCTTTGTGTGAAAGGGCCCTCAAGCATGTTCATTGCTAAAGTCTTAAAGGACACCAATGGCAAATGTAATGTGTCCCTTTTACTTACCTGGGGCTTCTTCTAGCTTCTGTTGTCTTATGTGCCTCCCAGTCCCCTTTTTCAATCTGCTGTAGGCCTCAATAAAGTCTGCAGTTTGGGCAAGTCACTACTGGGCATGCGCTGGATTGGCAGCAAACACGCTTGATCAGGAGCAATCTGTGCATGCACAGCTATGAGCCTACATGCTGCACATGTGCACAACGCTCCCAGATACAGGCGCATGATCCAAGCACAATGTGCTGCTGGGCCAATGCATGCGCAGTAGTGTACAACTTGGCTGACATGCACATTATCAGGTCCTACAGCAGCTCGAAGACAGCAAGGGACTTAACCAGCAGCAAAACTGGCTGGAAGAAGCCTCACAAAAAAAAAAAATTAAAAAAGACAACTTTACTTACGGTAACGTCTTTTCCGGTAGTCAGGAGGACAGCACCCCTGGATGAGACTTGTCTCCCTCCCCACCGTGGACAGGAACTGCAAAAGAAGAATTTGCATAAGCGACAGGCAGCCTGCTATATAAGCTACTTACTTGCTGCTATACTTCAGTAAATATAAAAGATAATACGGACATTAATAATGCTTATACAAACCTCTGATACTCCACCCAAAAAGGGCGGGTTGTAGGGGTGCTGTCCTCCTGACTACCGGAAAAGACGTTACCGTAAGTAAAGTTGTCTTTCCCGGATCGTCACTCGGACAGCACCCCTGGATGAGACGATATACTAGAGATCAGGCTTAGGGTGGGACCACTGCTTGCAGAACCTTCCTTCCAAAGGATAAATCTGTGCCTGCAGATACATTAAGTCGATAATGTTTCACAAACGTGTTATGACTCGACCATGTTGCAGCTCTGCATATCTGATCAATAGAGGCCCCTGCCCTCTCTGCCCATGACGTAGAGATACCTCTTGTAGAATGAGCCCTGACAGAAGAAGTTAACGTCTTCCCTATGCACCTGGTATGCTGATACAATTGCTTGCTTTGATCCAACGTGCTAGGGTTGTCTTAGAAGCCTTATTTCCTCTTGACCTGCCTGCAAACAGGACAAAAATTGCGTCTGACTTTCTCCAAGAGTTAGTCCTTTCCAAATAATGTAATAAACATCTTCTTACGTCTAGAGAATGTAGTCTCTTTTCCTTATCATTTGTGGGATTCTCACAAAATGACGGAATATAAATTTCTTGGTTTCTGTGAAATGAGGAAACCACTTTAGGAAGGAATGCTGCATCCGGGCGTAATGTTACTCTATCTTCTGAAATAACACAATACGGCTCCTTTATGGATAAAGCTTGTAGCTCCCCTATCCTTCTTGCAGTAGTAATGGCTAGAAGAAAGACACATGTTACTTACCGGTAACGTCTTTTCCGGGAGTCGGAAGGACAGCACCCATATGAGATAAATTCCCTCCAGATACTATTGGACAGGAGAAGGTTAAAAATTAGCATACCCTGCAGCAGCATACATATATATATATCCCCAACTCGAACTCACATTCAGTAACAATAAAGATGAACACAAATTAATGCTCAAAAACTCAAATTTTATTTTAATATATATGTACATATACCAATCAGGGTGGGTAGTCCGGGTGCTGTCCTTCCGACTCCCGGAAAAGACGTTACCGGTAAGTAACATGTGTCTTTCCCAGGGTCGTCTCCAGGACAGCACCCATATGAGACTACCAAGATTACACATATGTAACATATATCCTAGGGTGGGACAGCTGCCTGCAAGACTCTTCTTTCGAAGATTAAATCTCTACTGGAGTCAAAGTTCAGTTTATAATGTTTTACGAATGTATTCTTATTTGACCATGTTGCGGCCCTACAGATCTGTTCTACAGAAACTCCTGCTTTCTCTGCCCAGGAGGTAGACACAGCACGTGTAGAATGTGCCTTGATTAACTGTGGTACTTCCTTTCCCTGAAGCTGATAGGCCATAGTAATTGTCTGCTTTATCCATCTGGCGATGGATGCCTTGGACGCTTGCTTTCCCCTATTAAATACCAGAAAATTATACCAGCATTGCTTGTGTCTTTCTCCATGATTTCATTGTTTCCAGGTACTGAATTACACATCTCCTGACATCAAGACAATGAAAATGTTTCTCCTTCTCATTAGAAGGGTCCTGACAGAAAGAAGGGAGGAAAATTTCCTGCGACCTATGAAAACCTGTACAAACCTTAGGTAAGAAAGCAGAATCTAATTTCAGTGTGATCTTATCTTCTGATATAATACAGTATGGTTCTGCTATAGAAAAAGCTTGGATCTCTCCCACTCTCCTAGCTGTTGCAATTGCAAGTAAAAAAGCAGTTTTTAGGGTTAACAACTTTTCAGCAATCTCCTGTATAGGCTCAAAAGGTGGGTTCATGAGAGCCTGAAGTACTAAGTTCAGGTCCCAAGGAGGCACATGTGATTTAAATACGGGCTTTATTCTAGACATGGCTCTAAAAAATCTAACAAAAAATTCATTTTCTGCCAATCTCCTTTGTAGAAAGACACTTAAGGCCGCTGTCTGCACCTTTAATGTACTGACACTGAGTCCTTTTTTCCAGTCCTGCCTGTAAAAAACTCTAATGGAGTATATTCCTGTTTTGAATCCATCTTGTTTTCATCGCACCAATGAAGATAGGTTCTCCATGCTTTCAAGTAGATCTTTCTAGTGACCATCTTCCTACTTTGTAGTAGAGTATTGGATAATTTCCCGGAAAATCCTTTCCCCCTTAAAAGCTTTAATTCATCCTCCAGGCTGACAGATGCAACATCTCCAGTTGCGGATGCATTATTGGACCCTGATGTAACAAATCCTGACGTAGGGGTAACCTTACTGGTTCCTGTACTGATAACTTCCCTAACAGAGAAAACCAAGCTCTTTTTGGCCAGAAAGGTATTATTAGTATGCCTGATGCTTTCTCCCTGTAAATCTTGTTGAGGATTTTTGGAATCAACCTGAACAGCGGAAAAGCATAAATCAGATGATCCCTCCAGCTCAGGGCAAATGCATCCACTGCGATCGGATTGTCGGTGGGACAGAGGGAACAAAATTTGTATTCTTCCTGGTCGCAAATAAGTCTATTGTCGGAGTCCCCCATTTGTGTGTGAGACTCTGGAAGACCTCCTCGTTTAGTATCCAATCGTCTTGACTCAGTTGTGACCGGCTGAGGTAATCTGCAACAACATTTAAGGTTCCCTTTAGGTGTACTGCCATCAATGACGCTAGATTCATCTCTGCCCACTGAAGGATCCTGCTCCCAGGAGCTGGCGTCTGTGGTTATCATCCTTTGGTATGGCAAGTCCCATAGTCAGCCCTCCCTTAGGTGAGATGGCTCCAACCACCAATGAAGTGACCTCTTGACATAGTGCGGTATTAGTACCCTCTTGTCTAATGCATTCTGTTTCCTGTTCCAAGATTGTAAAATCCATAGTTGAAGTTGTCTTGAATGCATCTGGCCCCATAGGACCGCCGGGAATGAGGATGTCATAAGACCGAGCAGAGACATGGTTTTTCTTAGAGTGATGGTAGTTGAATCCTGAAAAGAAACAACATTCATTAATAAAAGTTCTCTCTTTTGTGCAGGGAGATACTTTGATTAACAGTATCTATCTGAAAACCCAGGAAAATCATAATCTGAGATGGAGTAAGGGATGATTTTTTCCAATTGATTAACCACCCCACAGATTCAAGAACCATCACTGAGGTCTGAATCTGGGTGGATACTGACATAGCCGAGTCTCCCCATAAAAACAAATCGTCTAGATATGCTATGATTTGAATCTCCTTAAGTCTTAAAAAAGGCAAGAATTTCAGTCATTACTTTCGTAAACAGCCAAGGGGCTGAAGAGAGGCCAAATGGAAGAGCTGTAAATTGATAGTGTCTTACCTCGCCTGCTTGATGTATTGCAAACCTCATGAATGCTTGCGACTCCGGATGTATTGGAATATGAAGATAAGCGTCTTGTAGATCTAGAGACGCCATGTAAGCTCCGTCTTGAAGTAAGCCTAGTACAGACCGAATGTTGTCCATTTAGAATTTTCTGTAACGAATGAATTTGTTCAAAGTCTTTAGATTGAGAATAAGTCTGAAGTTCCCTTGCGGCTTTTTAACCAGGAACACTGGGGAGTAAAAGCCCTGTCCTCTTTGACCTCCTGGAACTTCTCTTATTACCTGCTTTTCCCAAAGATCTGACACTGCACTTTGTAAGGCTAAACTCTGTTCTGTTATGATGGGGGGAGGGGTTACCAGAAATCTTGTGCTTGGTCTCTCCACAAATTCCAGTCTGTAACCCTCTAGAATAATTGTTCTTATCCAAAAATTGTTGGTCAACGTATACCAGTTCTCTATGAAGAGAGCCAGTCTGCCCCCTACTGGAATCCTGGTGTCATTGTTTTTTAGGCACATTGGCTGGAGAGAAGGTAAATGAGGATTTTCCTTTCTGATCCTTTTGTGCTCTACAGTTTATTCTAAGCCCTGGCCTAGTCTCTGACACCTGCTTTCTTGAACCTCGAAAGGAATGTCTAAACCTGAGAGTTTTCTTTTTATTTGGAAAGTTCTTCTTAAAGTCTGCTGATCTCTCTAATGTTTCATCTAATGTTGTGCCAAATTACCTTCACATGGAAACCCACACAGTTTTATCTTGGAGGAAACATCTCCTTCCCAGGGTCTCACCCATATTCCTCTTCTTGCTGAATTGGATAAAGCAGAAGCTCTTGCAGTTAGTCTCACAGTCTCATCTGCTGCATCTGTAAGATAATCTACTACATGGAACAGATTAGGAAAAGATTTGAGTATAACATCTCTAGGCGAACCCTCTGCGATATGCATCTCTAATTGTTGTAACCATATTTTTAAACGACCTTGAAAAGGCCGTACTAGCCACTGCGGGTTTGAAAATCAGAGTAGTTGTTTCCCAATTTCTCCTTAATAGATTATCAACCCTTTTATCTAGGGGATCCTTCAGTACCCCAAAGTCCTCTGGTTTAAAGGGGTATTTCCTATTCATAGACTTAGGCCAAAAAGCTCTCTTTCCTGGGTTTTGCCATTCCTTATCAATTAATTCTTTTAAGGTAGAATGAACCGGGATAAAACTTTTTGATTATCTATCAGACTTTTATACATCCTGTCTAACGTGGAAAGATCCTTTTCCTCTTCCTTAATATCCATAGTAGCAAACATTGCTCTTAACAATTGATCCATATTATCCATAGAAAAAGCAAATCTCTGCCTGCTGAGATTCACCAACAGACATTAATGTTTTGGGAGAGGAAGGAATCACATTAGGTAATGATTCAGGTACTGCTGAAGAGGTAGATGGGGCAGACTCCTTATAGGATTGGAAGGTAGCCTTTATCTCTGACTTCATCCATCCCATAAGATCTTTAAACATATTTGGGGTTTCCTCTTTAACCACTTTCTGAGTGCAGGAATTGCATAAACTCTTTCCTGATGCAGTTGAAATCTTTGCTGCACACAAAGCACATTTCTTTTCTTTACGCTTTTGCTCAGCTTTTGGCAATTGCGCTGAAGAATGGCTTGATTCAGCTCTTGTTTCCTTTACTTTAACCGGCTTGTCAGCCTTATCCAGTCTGGGCTACAAGCAAGAAAAAGAAAGGACTAACTTACTATCTATAATATCAGAGACCAGAAGCAATAAAGCCCACACTGTGGGATTACATACCAAACCAGCACTGGAGCTCTGCTCAGCAGATCCCTGCGGAGATACGTCTGATCCTTCCATAGTAATTGAGTATAATGGGAAGAACAGACTGAGTTGCTTTAAATGTCTGCCTGGTTCCACCCATAAGGGCTTCCCCCCGCAATCACAACCATGCACATAAGTTCCCTCCTGACCCTTTAGCCTGGACTTACTTAGCCGCCAGCAATGAAAGGGTTAATTTCTGGACGGCGCTCAGCATCCTGCCGCTTACCGCTGCATGCCGCCCCCACGCCAGTCCAGCTTCCGCTCTGCTTCCTAGAGGGGCGTGCCCAGACTTCCTCCCGGTCACCTGACCCGGATGAGCCAATCCGACCTCTGCAACGCCGACCACTGCGCGCGCACTGCACGCACAGAATCTCGCCCCATAAGTCTCAGCGTCTTCCTGAGGTCTGTAATTCCGGAGCCGGCGTCCTCTCCCCACATCAATCCCGACTGGCTGGTGTGTACACGGGGGGGGGAACAGCCGCTCAGAGCCTGCCAACTGACATGGACTCTCCTGATCGATCCTCCTCCTTCCGTGGACAGGAATTAAACTGAATGTGAGTTCGAGTTGGGGATATATATATATGTATGCTGCTGCAGGGTATGCTAATTTTTAACCTTCTCCTGTCCAATAGTATCTGGAGGGAATTTATCTCATATGGGTGCTGTCCTGGAGACGACCCTGGGAAATATGGTTTTTAATGTTAGGAATTTGTCAGAGACCTGAGATAAAGGTTCAAATGGAGACTCGCATAGACCCTGTAAGACCGTATTGAGATCCCAAGCAGGTACTCTTGATCGTATAGATGGTTTTAGTCTTCTCAGTGCCTGAAAAAAACGAACTATATAATCTTCCTGTGCTAACTTTCTTTCCAGAAACACACTCAGGGCTGATACCTGAACCTTCAGAGTACTAACACTGAGGCCCTTCTTATAGCCACATTGTAAAAACTCCAAAACTGACCCAAGAGATCTATTGTTAAAAGATCTGTTTGCACACCAGTCCTTAAAGACTCTCCATGCCTTCTGGTAGATTCCCCGAGTTACCATTTTCCTACTATTGAGTAATGTTTCTGCCAGATCATCTGAGAAGCCCTTGGACTTTAGTATTTCCCACTCAGGTTCCAGGCTGATAGATGAAGTAGACTCAGATCTGGATGCAATACTGGGCCCTGGGACAACAGGTCCTGTATCAGTGGGAGTACTATTGGTTCTGATATCGCTAGAGACTGAAGTAATGTGAACCATGGACGTTTGGGCCACATTGGAGCAATTAATATGAGTCTCGCCTTGTCCTGAATGATCTTCAATACTCTTGAAAGTAATGGAATTGGAGGAAAAGCATACATCATACCCTCCCAACTGATTGTGAACGCATCCACCGCCCAAGGTGAATCCTCCTGGTATAGGGCACAAAATTTCCGACATTTTGAGTTCTTTCTCCTGGCGAATAAATCCAGTTCTGGACATCCCCACTGTGAAATCATCATCTGAAAGACCTTCTGGTTGAGTGACCACTCGTTCTGGTCCAGCCTCTCCCTGCTTAGATAATCCGCCACCTGGTTCGATGTCCCCTTTAGGTGACGTGCCTGTAGAGACTCGATATTGCTTTCTGACCAAAACATAATCTTTGATGTCTGCTTCCATAATATCTGACTTCTCGTGCCTCCCTGTCTGTTTAAGAATGCCACAACTGCCCTGTTGTCGGTCTTTATAGTTACATGCGATCCTCTGATTTGATCCTTGAAGTGTAATAGTGCCATCCATACTGCTTCCAGTTCTCTGCTGTTTGATGACCTTGAGCTGATCTGTACAGACCACTGTCCCTGGGCTGGACGAGCATCCAGGTGTGCTCCCCATCCCCATAAACTGGCATCCATTGTGATTATCCTTTGTTCCGGGTAATTCCACAAACGACCTGTTAAAAAGTGAACCCGATCCTGCCACCACAACAGAGACACTGTTATGCTGTGAGGAATAGAGATCCTCCTGTCTAACACTGTGAGGCTCCTGTTCCATGATCTGAGTATCCACAACCTTAGTACTCTTGCGTGGAATTGTCCCCACTGTACTGCGGGAAATGAGGCTGTTAGGAGTCCGAGTATTGCCATTGCTTTCCTCAGCGATATTGTTCTTGAGTTCTCTTCCTCCATGAGCACTGCAAATCTTAGATACTGTTGAGATGATGGATGGATGGGCAGGTGAAGGTATGCGTCCTTGAGATCTATGGAAGCAAGAAAATCGTTTCTCTGCAAGAGATGAATCACAGATTTTATATTGTCCATCCTGAATTTTCTGTATTTCACATTTAGATTTAACTTTTTTAGGTTTAGGATAAACCGGTAAGTTCCCTGTGGCTTTTTCACCAGAAACACATGAGAATAGAACCCTTTTCCTCTCTGGCAGCTTGGTACATATCTTATTACCCCCTTCTCCTGTAGGGACAGGACCTCGTTCTGTAATGCCAGACACTTTCTTTGATCCTGGGGTTGTGGAGTAATGCAAAACCTTAGAGGAGGAGGATGACTGAACTCGATCTGGTACCCCTCTGAAATAATCTTTAGCAACCACTGACTTGTGAACTGAGGCTGCCATACTTCCAAAAAGTTTGCAACCCTCCCCCCCACTGGGATCCTGGCGTCATTGCTTATCCTGTCTTTTGGCAGGATTAAAGTTGGGTTTTGACTTCTGCGGTCTATACGGGGCCCAACGTTTACCCTTGGAAGATTTGGAGTCCTGCTCAGATCTGTTGGGGGGACGAAATGGCCGCTTATACTGAAATGGTCTTTTCTTTTCTGGAAAGTTTTTCTTTCTATCTGATGTTCTATCTAGTGTATCATCTAATTTTGATCCAAAAAGCAGCCCCCCCTCACATGGAATACCACACAGCTTTGATCTCGAGGAATTGTCACCATTCCAGGTTTTAACCCATATACCTCTTCTGGCTGAGTTAACTAAGGCAGTCGTTCTGGCCGTAAGTTTTACTGTGTCATCTGAAGCATCTATAATATAATTAGAGGCATTTAAAACTTTAGGAAAATCGTTAAGAATCTCTTCTCGGGGAACACCGGAAGCGATCTTATTCTGCATTTCTAACAGCCATGTCTTCAATGATCTACTCACTGCTGTTGAAGCTACAGCGGGCTTAAATGTCAAGGAAGAGGATTCCCATGCTCTACGCAGAAGGTTGTCCATCTTTTTGTCGATTGGATCTTTCAGACTTCCAAAATCCTCAAATAATAAGTCCGTCTTCTTTGACACCTTTGAAAAAGATGGGTCCAACCTAGGCGGAGGACCCCAAAACCCCTGATCCTCTGGAGAAAAAGGGTAACGATTGGATAAGGATCTAGGCCAGAAGGCCCGCTTCTCAGGGTTATCCCATTCCTTCTTAATCATACCCTTTAAGGTGGAATGGACTGGGATAAACTGAGGCTGGGGTTCCGCCAAAGTTCTGTACATCTCATCCAAAGGCGTCAAAGATTTTTTCTCTGTCTTGATACCCATTGTATCATACATAGCACCTAATAAGTCCTTCATTAAATCAGCAGAGAAAGCAAATTTCGATCTATCAGAATTAGAGACTTCCCCATCTGATGGATGATCCAATTCAGAAATCTCTCCCTCAGATAATTCTGAATCCTCCACCTCGCTTTCTCTTCTACGTTTAGAACCGGAGGGCCCCGGCTGAGATAAATCCAATACAGGAGATGCTGGAATAGTAACTACAGGCACTGTGTCCATATCTCCACCAGTTCCTGGGACATCCGAAGGAACTATAGGATTTGAAGCAATGGCAGATTCCTTAATCTCTTTTATTGCTGTAGACATTTCTGACCTCATCCAGCCCATTAAATCTTTAAATATGACGGGTGACTCATCTTTAACCACCTTTTCTGTACAGTTCTGACACAGCTTTTTGGAAGATGAAGATAAACGACCGTTACATATTGCACATTTCTTCTCAGACCTGTTTGAACCATGCTGACTGGTTTGAGCAGCAGCCTTGTCAGGCCTTTCAGACTTTTCATTTTTATCAGATTTGTCCGACTTGTCATGTTTTTTAGGCTATAAAAAAACACAAACAAGGAACAAATATTACTAGAGGTTTTATATTATATATCAAACAAGCAGGAGTATTTCAGGTACCACATCTACTTGCCAGAGAGGGGTCTTGGCCAGACTTCACAGACTGCAAAGGAGCTGAACCTGAAGCGTCCTCCATGATTGCCAGCAACATCTGAATCATGGACTCACCTCTAGCTTAAATACACATAAGCAGACCCAGCTGAAGACAATCAATGCTACCCTTGTTGCATAATTTATGTTAATCAGCCTCACATACCTTGATGAATCAGCCTGCAGGCTGACTGCATATCACCGCCGCGGCCCCTGCCGCTTGGTCAGGCATCTTAATTGGAATCAGCTGTTCGGCTGATTCGCTTCTAACCGCCGCGGCCCCTGCCGCTCTGCAGACCTCAGATCACGCGGGACGCCAGCGCGTGACTACTTCCGGGTGAACCGGAAGTGAACTTCTTCATGCGCGCGCCTGCGCGCATAACACAGCCGCCTTCACTGGAGAAGCCTCCCATACGCTGCAGGACTCCCCACTGATCACTGCTCAGCTCTGATGGGAGTCCTGCTACACGCTGCCCCTGCCGACTGACACGGATGGCACCCTGGAGACCTCTCCCTCCGCTCCGTCTGGGACAGGAAACTATACTGAAGTATAGCAGCAAGTAAGTAGCTTATATAGCAGGCTGCCTGTCGCTTATGCAAATTCTTCTTTTGCAGTTCCTGTCCACGGTGGGGAGGGAGACAAGTCTCATCCAGGGGTGCTGTCCGAGTGACGATCCGGGAAAAAATGATTTGACTGAAAAAAATCTGATCAGATTTCCTGTTTTCTTCAATTTTTATCGATCCAGAATGCCAGATATTTTTCTTCAAGCTTTCTAAACATTGTATGGTGTTAGATTGACAAAATTGCTAGGGTGTGTATATTTGACAGTTTCCAATCATTTTTATCATAATTGGGGAAAAATTGAACAGACGTGTGGTACATTTGTCATTTTTGAAATGTTATAATCAGTCAGAAAAATAAAGTTGCAATTCTAAAATTGTATGGTGTGTGGCCACCTTTAGGCACACTTGAACATGTAGGAAATCCAAGTACAGATGGTTAATTTAAGGTCACATGAATGGTGTGTGGGGTGTGTGGGGTGGGGTGTGTGTGTGGGGGTGTGTGTGTGGGGTGTGTGTGTGTGTGGGGGTGGGGTGTGTGTGTGTGTGTGTGGTGGGGTGTGTGTGTGTGTGTGTGGTGGGGTGTGTGTGGTGGGGTGGGGTGTGTGTGTGGTGGGGTGGGGTGTGTGTGTGTGGTGGGGTGGGGTGTGTGTGTGTGTGGGGTGGGGTGTGTGTGTGTGTGTGGGGTGGGGTGTGTGTGTGTGTGTGGGGTGGGGTGTGTGTGTGTGTGTGGGGTGGGGTGTGTGTGTGTGTGTGTGTGTGTGGGGTGTGTGTGTGTGTGTGTGTGGGGTGGGGTGTGGTGTGTGTGTGGTGTGTGTGGTGTGTGTGTGGTGTGTGTGTGTGTGGTGTGTGTGTGTATGGTGTGTGTGTGTGGGGTGTGTGTGTGTGGGGTGTGTGTGTGTGGGGTGTGTGTGTGTGGGGTGTGTGTGTGTGGTGTGTGGGTGGGGTGTGTGTGGGTGGGGTGTGTGTGGGTGGGGTGTGTGTGGGGTGTGTGTGTGGGGTGTGTGTGTGGGGTGTGTGTGTGGGGTGTGTGTGTGGGGTGTGTGTGTGGGGTGTGTGTGTGGGGTGTGTGTGTGGGGTGTGTGTGTGGGGTGTGTGTGTGGGGTGTGTGTGTGGGGTGTTAGACAGCTGTAGAGATGAGCAATGTGCTTGGATCTCAGCAATGCATCCTACACCAGGGCTTCCCAACTGTCAAGTACCACCAACAGTGCATGTTTTGTAGCAATCCATGAAGTAAATCAGCTCTGCTGAGACACCAATTATCCCACCTAAGAACGGTTGTTGTTTTCTGCAAGACGCACTGTTGGTGGTACTCAAGGACAGTGTTGGGAAGCCCTGTCCTAAAGTATCTATACAAGCCGCATTCTTGGCAGAGACAGCCCCAACCATTGCCTGGCCCAAGAACAGTCTAGCGCATGTATGGTGCTTCTGTGTCCATGTGGAATCCCAGACACCCATGATGGCGTACATTTGAATACGGCGCTGGTAGACTTGGGCGCAGGATCCAGCTGTTAAATGGCTGGTCCTGCTTCTGCACAAGTCCGGGGCGTTTTAATTACTATTCCCCCTCCAGGCCGACATGGATAGTGGGGGAATGAAATAATTCGGCTTCCAGCGATTGCTGGAGGCCGAATTATTGTGTTTTTTTAAACAACTTCGGCTCCGTCTTCTGACGGAGCCGACCTTCCTCACTGAGCGCTGCTATAGACTGATTCCCATTACAGTCTATGGCGGCGCTGGCTGCGCCCAAAGCTAGCAGCGCTGAAAAGCACTGCTCCGCTCATGATGTTGAGATGAGATTAGAGCTCAGTTAGCAGCAGACCATCTCATCCAGGATATTTTGTTCAAGACAGCATTTTTAATTTTGGGTGAAGGTTTAAAGTGAGGATCATAAAAAAAAAAAAAAAAAAAAAAAAAAAAAATTTTTTTTAAAAAAATCATATTTCGACAACTGGTCTGAGTGTATCAAGTGATAAAGGCTTCAATTCATCAAGCATTACCGCATTCGGTAATGCTGAAAACAGCTGACTTAACGAAGCACTTTAGAAAATGTTAATTCATCAAAGCTGTTACCGAATGAGAAGCTGAAATGACACAGCAATGAGATAAATTACCGACATGTGCTCAACAAATGTTAATTCATCAAGGTTCCCACATTCGCTAACACATTCGGTGTTTATCTCAAGCTCTCCCCTGTCGTTACAGGCTTCGAAAGCCTTCTGTGTGAATGTTTTCATGATTAGCAGGAGCAGGCAGCCAATAGAAACAGCCCCTGTTCTCCTGCAAGTGCTGCTGATAGGTCACACAGGCTTCTCCACACAAAGCTTTCAGACCCCCCAAGCAGTGAGCAGAGAGAACGGGTCAAAATATATCCCCAGATTCCCTTCGGTGGTGTAACCCTTTCAGGCCCTGTTTGATAATGCAAAGATGCTGGTGGTGAAATCACCAAGCATGGCATTTGTAATGTCTCCAGGAAGTTCATCTACGTTGTGGCAAATAAATAAAATGTTAAGAAAGACTGATCGACAGATTCAGAGCAGCAGAGGCTGTATAAATAACAGTAACTATAACACCTTTACATCTAAAGGGATGTCTGGATGCCTTCTATTGTTATCAGCTTGTAACACATGGACATTCCAAGCTGCTCTGCACCACTCTGCTGTTATCGAACAGCCTTTGATGAATTGAAGCCTAGTAGTTCGGTAACTTAACGAACCTCTACCACACATGGGAAAATATTGATGAATTAGCACAGTGAAGTGTAAAATACCGAATGCGGTATTTTAAGGACTTGGGTTTTGTTATCGAACACCCTTTGATGAATTAAAGCCAAAGATGCTAATCCTGAGGAAAAAAAAGGATTTAAAAAAAAAACAAAACTTTCTGCTGTTCTGGTGTGGAGTTATATACCTTAGGAGCACTGGCCCTTTAAGTGCCATTGCCAAACAGTTGAATGCTGGGGGTTCTTTTTATCTAGAATAAATTCCTCTTCCCTTTATTTCCCTGCCTAGCTGCTTATCTGAAACTGATCCTCTGCTCACTTGTTTACAAGTGTGGTGACTCAGCGATGAGAAAAAAAAAAAAAAAAAAAAAGTAAAGAACCCGAGGTGTGTTTAAAGAATGTTATCTGCATACAGAGGCTGGATCTGCCTTTACAGCCCAGCCTCTGTTGCTTTCCCAAACCCCACTAAGGTCCCCCTGCACTCTGCAATCCCTCATAAATCACAGCCGTGCTGTGAGGCTGTGTTTACATCTGTAGTGTCAGTCTCAGCTGCTCCCCGCCTCCTGCATAGCTCCGGTCCCTGCCCCCGTCTCTTCCCGCCAATCAGCAGGGAGGGAAGGGATGCAGGCGGGGACCGGAGTTCTGCAGGAGGCGGGGAGAGCAGCAGGCTGACACTATAGAGATAAACACAGCCAGCTCTGACAAGCTGTTTGCAATCCCTCATAAATCACAGCCATGCTGCTGACAGAGTGCAGGGGGACCTTAGGGGGGTTTGGGATAGCAACAGAGGCTGGGCTGTATAGGCAGATCCATCCTCTGTATGCAGATAATATTCTTCAAACCCACCTCGGGTTCTCTTTAAGGGAAGAAATTACATCAGTATTTAGCCTCAGCTGTGGGAAAAAGACTTGGCCCTCACCAGGAACAGAATTCTCTTAATTATGTAAAATTCACTGAAATCAAAGTGTATTATGTAAGTAGATCAAGTATTTATCCACATTTTCCCCTGGCATAGTATGGCCGATCCTCCTGCTTTAAAGAGAACCAGAGGTGGGATTTTATTACGCTAGTGGGGAACAGAGGCCGGTTGTGCACACCACCAGTCTGTTGCCCCATGGTGTGCCTCAGACCCCCCCCCTGCGCGCCGCTATACCCCCACAGTGCTGGCGACAATGTTTACCTAAGCGCTGTGTCAGCGCCGCTCCCCCGCCTCCTTATCGGCGCTACCCGCCTGTGTCCCTTCCCTCCCGCTGATTTGAGGGAAGTGACTCGGTGGGTAGCGCCGATACGGAGGAGGCGGGGGAGCAGAGCTGACAGACAGCGCTTAGACAGACATTGTGCTGGCGACACGCTGCGTGTTGCCAGCACTGCGGGGGTATAGAGGTGCGTGCGGGGAGGGGGGGGGGGTCTTTGAGGCACACCATGGGGCAACAGAGGCTGGTGTTACTGTGCACAACCAGCCTCTGTGCCCCACTAGCATAATATAACCCCAACTCGGGTTCTCTTTAAGGTTACTGTCCTGCTGCTGCAGAATGGCTTAATCGCCCTGGCAGTACTGAATGATGGGATAAGTATCTATCTGTACTTAGACCATTCTGATCAAATCCAAGCGCAGAAATGCAGACTCAAACTTTAAGAACTCTCCCATACTAGAACAGGATTAATTTTGCTGCAGTGACTGAAAAACCTGATGCTACGATGGTTGTCATTCATTCACTTACCTGTAGCTTCTAGCACCCCCCCCCCCCCCCCCCCCCCCCCTGTACCCACGCCAGTCCTCAATGATCTTCCACTGTAGTGCAGTTTTTCTTTCTCCAGTTGCCATCCACTGCCTTTGAGGCCCTAGCTGTGCATTTCCTCGTTCACACTTCTGTTGCCAGGAGTATTCTGCACAGACGCAGTAGCCATTCTCATACTGTGCCTGTGAAGGATGCCCCCGACACCAGGAGCACGAACGAGGACATGCAGGTGTAGTGGCAGTCTAATTGCAAGTTAGCCATACTGAAATTGCGCTGCGGCAGGGAGCTGGAGGATCGTTGAGGACCGGCACAGGGTGGCTGCAGAGGGCTAGCAGAAGCCCCAGATAAGTGAAACATCTTCATGTTCCCTTTTAGTGCATAAAAAAAAAAAAAAAAAAAAAAAAAAAAAAATTGGCAGAGGGACTGCACATGCAGTTACTCTCCAAGACACAAGTACGAAGCCCAACAGCAGGTTCTTCACAAAGAAACTTCATGTCCAAGTAACTTGTTTGCATTGGCTAAATATATCTCAAAATGCACTTCTTGCTTGTCTGACTTATGCAGCATTTTTCAGATATGAGCCTCTGTCAGCCTCTAGGCTACCATTATAGTGGGTAGTGGGTGTGAAGACACCTAACGAGGCTCCCTTAGCTCACTATCCTATTTGGCTTGGCACTGCTATAGGCCTGAGGAAGCGGGCTTAGACCCGCGAAACGCGTCGCCACCTGTGCTACCAATAAAAATCTTTTGTTTATGCGAAGATTTGTCATTGAGGTAAGCAACCTCAAACCTTTTTCCAGTTTTAAACTGCTTTTAAACGCTTTTATCTACAACCTGGGCACCTCTTTCAACCATATAGTCTAGGCTACCATTGGCTAGGTTGGTCTGCTTGTCACTCTAGCCTTTGTAATTTTTACCTTACGTGCTCTCTCCACATTGTCTCTGAAGGGGAAAAAGGCATCAGAGCTGAGGCAGACACCAGTTAAGGTGGAGATCCACTGCCTCTTCTCTTCAGGGCTCAGCAGTTCAGGGGGCTGCTCAAATGAAGCTTTCCACTGGTCAAGCTCCTCCTGAAATTTAAAATTTACAGTATGAAATAATTTTTTTCTAAATCACAAAAAAACCCCCAACAACCCACAGCTACATACAACTCACCTTTTCTAAGACACCACTCACATACTGATCAATGGCATTGGACATTTCTGCTCTCTTTACTCCAGCCTTAAACTTCATGCCAAGGACACGTGGGTGGTGCCTCAGCCACCAGTTGTCAGCTTTCTCACCAGCCAGCCTAGTGCAGTGTATGCGGGACTGCTGCCCAGCTCCCATACCCACCACCTGGCAGAGGACAGATTATAACCAATGAGCAACACAAACACCATTGTGAAGTACAAAGTAGAGGTAACCTATTGCCAGTATAGGTTAGTAGTAGGACAATGTAAAAACATGCTCTACTTCAGCTTGTCTAATTTCCCCTCATCTGTGACCAAGCACAAACCTCTAAATACATATAGAGTACATTTCTCTATGCTTTCCTTCTGGACTGTGCAAGAGGCCAGGTCCACTTTTATAGGGCCCCTGTGCAAAATGCTAGCATGGGGCCCCCTGGTCTCCAAAGTAAAATTAGTTTCTCATGCCCATATATTGTTGTATGTAATAAATTGGTAATAAAACTTCAAGGAATTCCAGGAACCGGAAATGGGGGGGGTGAATTCATGTGATACTGCGCTCACACCATAGAGAGGATGACCAAAAAAAAGTAGTGGGTGACAGGATCCTTTGGATGAGTTGTACCCTGATCCCCTCTGCATATGCCCCGCCCAGCAGTTTCTGAGTGTGTCTCAGGGATTACCGCTTTAAAACTGCCAATAATCCCTATAAATTACACTCTAGGAGGGTAAATCTACTTACTGATTAGGATATTATAGAAAACAAAAAACAGAATACAAGAAACAGTTTACAGCTACCACTCAACTACAATTACCTGACCATCCTTGGCATAGCACACAGAGTTAGACTGGGTGTATTTCACTGCAATTGTGGCTACTATCAAGTCTCTGATTGCTGACTCCGGAAGCTAGGAGTATAAATGACAATAGTTATTGTAGGATAACAGTAACAGACATGGTGAACAGTTCACGATAGCCTCTAGCTGCTTGTACCTCTTTCTTTGTGGTCACTACATTACTGAATAAGGAGGCATCTATAACGGCATCATTTCTTTTCTGCTCCAACTGCAAGCCAAACAGAGTTCGGATTTCATTGCCTTCAGGTTCATAGGTAGAGTCCATCTGAGGGAAGACTGTCATTAGAACTTAAACAGAAAAACATACTAAAAAGTAGAAAATGGAAAAACAAAAACCACAATTTTGAAAAAAAGTTTGATCCCAATTCAACCATCCTGAAACTTTACACAGTTAAGTAAATTAAGCAAATAAAAGTCACAGTAAGGTCCTGTACCCATTGCAGTCAGTTTTCCATAGGGAAGAAGATTGTGTAAATGCAAGGACACTTGCCTTTTTGTCGAAAATGTTCCCATTTATGCAATGGGCAAATACACTGTATCCTATAACACCCAAACACATGCAGGGAATTAGTACAGTATAAGGTTACTTATACAGTAACCCCGCCATAGAAACAAGGGTTATAATGGCTTGCTTTCTAGAATAAAATGCTTCAGTACATTTCTAATGGGAATGCTTGAAATGCAGTGCTGAATGGGCACTAGTGTGATGAGATATTCCTCCAGGAGATGGCAGAAGAGAGTTCAAGGCATCCCTACTAATAGCCTCGCCATACAGTGCTGCCCTCTCCTAACTGACACACACTGCTCCATCTCCAGCTGTTCCTGGGGCCAACTGATGAGGACCATTTCCAGGTAAGCCACCAAGCTAACCAGATTGGGCCCCTTTCACTCCTGCCTCCCCACAATTGCAAGGACTGCGGGGGTGTTAACAAATTCCTTTATTTCTTTTAAAGCTGCCACAGTTTATCATGCAAAGGAATTCAGACTGCACCAATTCTGACAACCCTACCCACCTATTCCTGAAAAAGAAAAATGCATCTTAACCACTTCACTGAGCGGTTTTACCCCTTGAGCACCAGAGCAATTTTCACCTTTCAGCACTCCTTCCATTCGGCTATAACTTATTACAATGAAATTAACTAGATCTTGTTTTTTGCTACCAATTAGGCTTTTAGGTGGGACAGTATGCCAAGAATTATTTTATTCTAAATGTGTTTTAATGGGAAAATTAGAGTTTTTAAATGGCCATTATAGTTTTTAAATAATGCATGCTACTGTAATTAAAATCCATGAAATTTGCCCATTTGTCCCGGTTATTACACTGTTTAAATTATGTCCCTATCACAATGTTTGGCGCCAATATTTTATTTGGAAATAAAGGTGCATTTTTTTCAGTTTAGCGTCCATCCCCAGTTACAAGCCCATAGTTTATAAACAGTGTTGTACCCTCTTGACAAATATTTAAAGAGTTCAGTCCCTAAGGTAACTTTTATTGTAATTTTTTTTCAAAAAAATTGGGGAGTGTGGGAGGTAATAAGTTAATTTAGTGTAAAATTATGTATTTGAAAAAATGTTTTGTATGTAGTTTTACTATTTGGCCACAGTAATTTTTTGTAAATGCGTCCTGTAAGCGTAGGAAGTACGCTTACAGGAAGTTAAATGAGGCTGGGAAACTTTTTTTCACAATGATCGCGCTGCTTATAGAAGCAGGCGATCATTGCTCGGGGCTGAGAATGGGAACTGTTTTTCCCGTTCATGGATCTCCGGGCAAGTGGCCAGCGGGAGCGTGGACAGCGTATATCTAAGCTACTGGTGGGCGAAGAGTGTTAAAAGGAGCGTAGATATACGCACCTTTGGTGGTAAAGTGGTTAAAAAAGTCAGAATATATAAGTTTCTAGAAATCATGCAGATCCGTCTCAGACACCATTGATAAATCTGCCCCCATTTATCTACATGGGTTGGAACTTTTAGTCACAGGAAGCAGCTGTGAAGTAGTTTTAACTTCTTGTGGCCAAACAGGTTTTTATGAGGCAAGCAAGGTCTTAAAGAGAACCCGAGGTGGGTTTGAAGAATATTATCTGCATACAGAGGCTGGATCTGCCTATACAGCCCAGCCTCTGTTGCTATCCCAAACCCCCCTAAGGTCCCCCTGCACTCAACAATCCCTCATAAATCACAGCCACGCTGCTGACAGACAGCTTGTCAGAGCTGGCTGTGTTTATCTCTATAGTGTCAGTCTGCTGCTCTCCCCGCCTCCTGCAGAACTCCAGTCCCCGCCTGCATCCCTTCCCTCCCTGCTGATTGGAGGGAAGGGACGGGGGCAGGGACCGGAGCTATGCAGGAGGCGGGGGAGCAGCTGAGACTGACACTACAGATGTAAACACAGCCTCACAGCACGGCTGTGATTTATGAGGGATTGCAGAGTGCAGGGGGACCTTAGTGGGGTTTGGGATAGCAACAGAGGCTGGGCTGTATAGGCAGATCCAGCCTCTGTATGCAGATAACATTCTTTAAACACACCTCGGGTTCTCTTTAAAGTAACTTTCCTGTATAGAAGAATGAATATAAAAATTTATACAACAAATAAAAATAAAAAAGTTCATTGTAAAACAAACAAACAAAAAAAAAAAACACATTCTTACAAAGATACCGGCATCTTTGCTCACGTTAAAGGCAAAATAACTCTGCCAGGAGTAGGGTCAGTTCTAGAAGAATGCTACAGAGAAAAAGCTGCATGACACCACAGGGCCGTTTCACACCAACAATGCTTTGCTTTTGAGCATTTTTGTTAAGCACTATTTCCAATAGAGCTTGGCTAATGTAACCCTATCAGTGTTCCCACAGAAGCGTTGTGATGAAACTAGCTGCGTACAGGAATGTACAATCTGCTACAGGTAAGCAGTTACTGCGGTTCTAAAACTGCCGCAAGAACATGAAGTAATCTGCGCAAGAGTCTCACAGAGGACCCCACAGATGGTTACAGGCAGCCCCACTGAAGAGTGCCAGAGACTCGCAGAGTACAGATGCTGGAGTTGTTGCCAGAGCAATCCTGGCACATGCACACTGGGCTCTCCTGACAGTGTGGCTGCCCAGTATCTGCCTGTAACTATCTCATGGATCCTCTATGTGAGGCTCTCAAGCAGATAACTTCATGTGTTTGTGGCAGAGGTAATGGTGGATTAGCTACGCACTGGAATGTACCATCCACTACAGGTAGACAGAAGCAGATAGTAAAAAAATTCCACCCATGAGCAACTAACCTGAATACGGCCTCCCCTTACATTAAATAATGAAAACACATTAGTATGGTAGCCAGATGTGCCCCACTCCCTTGGCATACACATGTTAAAGCCGCTGTGAGATTTGGGCACAGGGTAAAGCTGTAAAACTGCTTACCCTGCTCCTCCTGGCGACAGAAAATACCATTTCCCCTCCAGGTCACCATGGATAGTGGTAAAAGATGCAATTTGGCTCCCAGCTATTGCTGGCAGCCAAATTACAGTGTTTATAGTAATTTGTGCTGTCTTGATGGCACCCAAATTACTCACTGAGCGCCGCTATAGCCAATTCCTATTACGGCCAATGGCAGCACCGGCTGCCCCCAAATCTTTTTTTAAACAAAGCTCTACTCCCACACCCCCCTGTATGGTAGCAAGGTATACAGTGGTGTTCAAAATTAGTGTACATTTGTAATTGTGTTCAGAATGAAATCTTACAAGGACTTGTTAAAGAACCAAATGCAACTAAAATGACAAATTGTTTTTGTAATACAGTATTACATGTTTTTGTAATTTCTTCATTGACAATTATTTAACCCTTTAAAGACTACCACTCAGAACAGAGGTTAATTTAAGTGTTTGATAAGGTATTGAAAACACCTGTGGATGTTAACGAGCAGCAATCGAGCATAATAAGCACCAATTAGGCAGATTTAAAATGATACTCAGCGCCTTCTAGACATTTACTGGTGTGTTTACAAACATTGTGAAGTCAAGACAATGGTCCAGGAAGACAAGAGAAGAGGAGATTTCTCTTCACAGGAAGGGCAATGGCTATAAGAAGATTGCAAAGATGTTAAACATGCAAAGATGTTAAACATACCAAGAGACACCATAGGAAGCATTCGCAAATTCAAGGCAAAGGGCACTGTTGAAACGCTACCTGGTCGTGGCAGAAAGATGCTGACTTCAACTGCTGTGCACTACCTGAAGCGCAAAGTGGAGAAAAGTCCCCGTGTGACTGCTGAGGAATGGTATGATTACCATGCACAAACAAACCGCGGTATACAGTCATTCCATGGCAACCAGGTTTGCGGCCACTACCATTTGTAGCTGTGGTTCATATACCAGGTGTCCTTTTTAACACATGTCTCGCTCCCATTTCAACTGCTTTGAATTTAACTGTTAGAATTAGCATCTAACAACCCATGCCAGACTTCTTTGCAGGACTTCATTAAGTCCATATTGAACCACCTTGGTAATGTAAGAGTTTGAGACTGAGGTCCTACGCCGAAGTATAAGAAAAAAAAAAGTGATCTTGTGTTTTCTGTAAAAATGGGAGCAAAGAATCATGCTTCAGACTACTAGATAACGATTACCTGCAACACACAGTAACTTCCATTCTTCTTTTTGGACAGAATTTTCAGAGCTTCCTCCTCATAACCTGGGGCCACAATGCCATCAGACACCTAGGCACAGCAGAAACATTCATCAGCACATCATTCTACACATCTTCTCTGTTCAACGCTGCAGTGCTTGAGATGTGGTGTGATCAGAGTGAATAAGTTTAGTTTCCCCACTAGAAATTTACCTGTGATGTTCTAAAGGCTCATACACACATCAGACTATAGTCTTTGGAAAATGAAAGATCACAGACCAATCTTACCACCCTTCATGTAGTATGAGAGCCATACCTTCAGTCTTTTCTATGGAGCTGAACTCCACATCAGAAAAAAATCTTTGCAAGAGGCTGCACACACAGAGGCTATACAGACACAAAAGATCAGTATCTGCAAAAGATCTGTTCCAGATCATCATACACATGATTCAACGGACATTCATCTGCAGATCAAGCAATCATCTGCAGATCTGAAAATCCATCCTGGTGGATCTGATCTGCAGATGAATGTCAGTTAAATCATGTGTGTATGATGATCTGCAGATCTCATAGACTATCATTGCAATTTGCAGGAATGGATTTTTGGCAGGAACAGATCTTTTGCAGATACTGATCTTTTGTGTCTGTACAGCATCTGTGTGTGAAGCATCTTGCAAAGATTTCTGTCTGATGTGGAGTTCAGCTCCATAGAAAAGACTGTGAAGGTATGGCCCTCATACTACATGAAGGGTGGTAAGATTGGTCTGTGATCTTTCATTTTCAAAAGACTATGGTCTGATGTGTGTATGGGGCCTTAGACTGGGAACCTGAACAGAATTCAGAGCATGACAAAATCTCTCCAACATGAAGCGGGACCACAGTAAAAATAAATTTCTGCACAGTAGTGTGGCCTCAATCACATCACTTTCCTGCTTGACAGCCCATGTACACTAGAGGCTCATGTGTTGCTTTATCTGAGGTCTTATGCATATTACATTTTATGCATCCATGGACATCTAAATTCACACAAACCTGATGCAAAAATGTGCACAATTGACACGTGGGCATAGGCTTAAGGGCCCATTCACACTAGAGCGTTGTGGCAAAATGCTCAAGCGCTTTTTAAAGCGCTAGTGCTATAATACCCTATGGGCCCGTTCTTACTTGGGCAATTTGCGTTAATCGCTGATTAATGCAAATCGCCAAATGCAAAAGTGTAGCCTGCACCATTTTCAGGCGATTTCCCGGCGATCGCGTTTCAGTGCTATAGAAGAAGTGCTAAATGCAATTACGGGAAAATCGCTGCATGTCCAGTGATTTTTCTGTGTTAAATTGCAGAAAAAAAAACCCTCACAATGTGTTTTTAAATGTGAATGGGGCCTAAAAGTGATCCTAGAGTGGGGAGATCAACATAGCAGGCAAGTTAAGCCACCCACTTCAATAAAGTTGGCAGCTTCTCACTTTTCCCCTGTAAATAGAAGCAAACCCAATGCAGTTTAGAAAAAAAAAAAAAAAAAAAAGTTAAGACCTAAGGAAGCCTTTGGATGCTCAGGTCACCAGTGTCCTCCAAGACCACCCCCGATCCATCTGTTTGTGGATGCGCACAAGCACGGTCGCACTGCAAGAACTCGTGCAGGCCGGCCTCATGGGGCAGGAAGTGCAGCCACGAGAACATGAGCACTTGGACATGTTCAAAATGTTCCGATTGAGGATGACAGGAATTCCTTCTACCTAGGCAAGTATATAAAGCTTTATTCGGACCTCCTGGGGTCCACTTTAACGAAAACCTGAACTGCAGGCCAAGCTCTTGATCACACCTTCAACAGCACAAATCAGGTAAACCACAACTATCCTCTTACCTCACGAGAGATTATCTTTGCAGTTGGAACATCACAAACATCTGATATGGCAATGAAGTCTCCAAAGGAGGACATCCTGTCAGCACCTACAAACATCACAAGCCTTAAAATAGTCCAGAGATTTGACCAATTTGATTTTGATAGCTTTAAAAGGAATGTTGACGTTACCTCTCGCTCTGGCATATGCGGTTGCTAATGGTGTTAGTGATGAATACAGATCCTGAACCATGCACACTTGGGCTTCTTCTTCTGTTAGTGGAACACCCACAGCAGCACCTAGTGAGACAAAATTACAATACCCTAACATTTTCCAGATTTCCATTCCACAATTGATCTCCAAGACTAGTTTCCACTGCTGTGATTCCCTCAGTATCCTCATATGAATTTGTCTGCCAAGCTAGGTGTGGGGCACAGCAATGCATGTGAATGGCCAATGGGAGGTGAAACGACATCAAAGCAGTTCTGCCTATCCTGGCAGCATGAACAGAGCATTACATTAGTTTTTACATTTTTCACTCAGTACTTTAAGTGAGGATACAGATTCTTGAAGGCTTGTTACCTGCTGGGCTCACATGCTTGAAGGAGGTGGCTGCAGGCAGATTCAGAGCTTTCTTCAGCTCCCTCACCAGCTGCCAGGCATTCAAAGCATCACACAGGTTAATGAAGCCAGGGGATCCATTCACAACTGGGAAAACAAAACCAGAACAAGTCCTTAGATTATACTACCACTGTAAAAATCAGGGCTGTGAAAGGCTACACACACCCCTCTAACTCCTACTAAGTATAAAGTAAAAGTGGAAATATGATAAAATGTGCTAGTTCAGCTAATAAGACACCATAAACAAACTTGTAAATACAGTAACAGCCCTGCTTAGTCCACAAAAATTAAAGGAAAAAAAAACTACTGGTACTAGTGCTGCTGCAATAAAGCAGTCATATTTATAAAATCAGCTCTACCTGGTTGTGACTATCTGATGTGTACTCCGGAATCTTTTATAATACATTACAACTCTGCTCTAACAATAAAGCCTGATGTGTAGTTGCGTCACTACACTTCTAAAAGCAACTTACAAAACTTTCCTTATGCTTCCATGGTAGCACAATGGGTATTGGCCCCACCCCTAATACTTTGCCGCTATGGACGCATTGGGAAAGGAAAATTACAGTTATTGTAAGTATACAATTCTTGATTACATATTGTGGCTAACCATTGTCTAGAGACCCATATGACTGGATCTGGGAGAAGAAAAAAGAGAAAAAAAAAAGTAACGTGGAGTTATGCATCAGGTTTAAAGCATACATACCAGTTATACCCAGTTAAAATTTTCAGACTGATCCAAAGACAATGCCCACCTCTATGGCATAGCTATAATCTTTCCAAGCTTGCGGGTCAGCCAGACGACAAGTAGTTAGATACATCACGGGATCAATTTGTACATCAAATATTTGCTGAAGGGACCTTTGGAACGCTGCATGTACCACTGTAAAGTTTTAATCACCTAGGCACTCCCTGTTCTGATCAGCAAAGGCTTGCTGTGCAGTTTATTAGAAAGGCCTGCATGATTTTAACTTGGGCAACACAACAGTTCAAAAATAAAATGCTGCTTCAAAAAGATATCAAATTTAATTCCAGGTATTACAAGGCTTTTATTACACAAACCCTCAGAAGTGAAAGGTTACATCATGCTCTGTGGCATGGATTTAGGCCGGGTTCACATTAAGACGCATCCGGCCATACACTTGCGTTCCACTCCGTGAGCGGAAACGCAATTTAGGAACGTTTGCTCCGATGAGCAGAACAGAACATACCAATGTGAACTTTCCTATCGGGAAAGCATTGCTGCGGCTGCTGCGTTCTGCTCATTGGAGCGGAACGTAGGCTGAAAACAGCCTGATGTGAACAGAGCCATAGGCTACATACGAGATTTAAAAAAAAAAAAAAAAAAAAAAAAAAAAAGTCTTTGGAAAAGGCAAGATCACAGACCAATTTTACCCACTTTCCATGTAGTATGAGAGCCATACCTACACAGTCTATTCTATGGAGCCGAACTCCATCAGATAAAAATCTTTGCACGAAGCTGTACACATTCAACAGATCAGTATCTGCAAAAGATCTGTTCCTGCAAAAGGCATGCATAGTCTGAGATCTGCAGATCCTTATACACACACCTTGTTTGACAATCAGATCCACCAGGATGGATTTTCAGATCTGCAGAGGATTGTCAGATATGCAGATGGATGTCTGTTAAACAAGGTGTGTATGAGGATCTGCAGATCTCAGACTATGAATGCATTTTGCAGGAACAGATCTTTTGCAGATACTAATCTTTTGAATGTGTACAGCATCTTTGTGTGCAGCATCTTGCAAAGATTTTTATTTGATTGGGAGTTCAGCTCAATAGAATAGACTGTAGTGTATGCTCTCATACTACAAGGAATGGTAAAATTGGTCTGATCTTGCCTTTTCCAAAGACTTTTATCTCAAGTGTGTATGTAGCCTAAAGGTAGCCATACACTGTTCGATTTGCCATCAGATTCGACCAACAGATAGATCCCTCTCTGATCGAATCTGATCAGAGAGGCATCGTATGGCTACCTTTACTGCAAACAGATTGTGAACCGATTTCAGCCTGAAACTGTTCACAATCTGTGGGGGTGGTGGTGCTGCCACCCCCCCCCCCCCCGCATACATTACCTGCTCCGCTGGCACGAGTCCTCCCGGTCACCACTGCGCTGTCTGCGCTCTGGTCTCCAGGTCCGGCATGCTTTGCTTCTTCCTGCCCGGCAGAAAGTTTAAAGAGCAGAGCGCCCTCTACTGTTTAAACTTCCTGCCGGGCAGGAGGAACTGAATCATGAGAGACCAGAACGGACACGGAGCAGCGGTGACCGGGGTAGTCGCGCCGGCGGAGCAGGTAATGTATTGCCGCTCTATTGCGTCGGGCAATCGAACGCCGCTCGCGACGTTCTCCCTACTTGCGGGCGATCGACGGTAATTTTCCGCACGGAGCGATCGGACGAAATGGATCGAAATTTGGCGTGTAGCGCGAACGACTGGCAGCAGATTCGATCCCAGTGATCGAATCTGCTGTCGAAACGGCGGCAAATCGGGCCAGTGTATGGCCAGCTTAACTCCTCTCGGAATCTGATAGGGAAAAGCTGGAATCTACATACATGAACCATTATATGTTCAGACATGCAACTAAATATTTTGAAGCAAACCTGTGAGATCCACGGTTTTAAAATGTAGATACTTACCTCAGTAGAGGGAAGCTTCTGGCTCCACAAAGGCTTCCAACATCCTCCTCCCAACCACCAATCCAGTGCTGGTCACACTCCTGCAAGCAAAAGAGCGCAGCCACAGGACATCCTGCATCTATTCAGCAGCACAGAGCCACTGCTTGAACTTGGCAGAAAACAAAAAAAAAAAAAAAAAAAAAATGTAAGCCCGTTTGGCTCTGTGCTGCTGTGCAGACATGAGCAGTCTGCACAGTGCAGCAAAGCTCCATCAACAAGCCTTAGAGGAGCAAAGAGTTTCCTTCTACACAAGTACACATTTGGGGAATTTTCCCCATCAGGTGCACTTTAAAATTTTGTGAATCCAACTATTAAAGTTGGTTAAAATGGTCTTCTTGACAACAGGAAAGACCAAAAGATCATATGACTATAGGATGGCCTAACCAGGATTTAGGAATTTTGATGAGCAACTATACTACTCCTTACACAGCAAGTTGTGCCTTTCACTTTTTTTTATTTAAATAGGCCCGAGAGATGCCCCCTATCTGTATATAGTTTAAAGTTTCTAATCCCCCCTCATCTGTGACTTAATCACCACTGTAATTTGATCTTAGCTTTGTCAGCTCAGGAATCTCCTTTGTCACAGTAAAGCAGCTAATTTGTAAACACAGGATGTTAACATGTCTGCTTCTATGGAAGCAGGAAGTAGACACTGCAGATTTACAGACTCTGCTTTAAAGAAATATCAGGAAAAACAGGGGTGGGGGGAATGCATTTACCTCCAGCCCCTGGAAACTTGTGTCCCTTGCTGCAACTCCACTAAGCAGGCCCCCTGGGGTCCCCTCTGTAGCAGCTGCTGACCCTGCGAGGTCAGTGGCTACTGTGCTCACACTAGTCTCCAGAAGTGTTCTGTGCAGGCACAGAAGTACTGCACCTGTGTAAAACTCTCCTGGTGACAGGAGCGTGAGCGATGTGGCTGTGCACTGGCACAGAAGCCACAGACCTCAACGGGTCGGCAGATGTTATGGAAGGGAGCCTGGATGACCCGCTGAGAGCAAAGCTGTGGTGAGGGACGCAAGCTGCCAGGGGCTGGAGGAAGCCCTAGGTAGAGTAAATAGTTTATAATTTTCCTTGATCCTTCCTTTAAAGGTTATTATGCTGTTGTGCATCTTTAGAGCAGAGAGGAAGTTCTGAGTTCAGGTCTGCTTTAAAGGGAAGCGACACAAGATAGGTGTGTATATACAGTGCCAAGTGCAAAAATATGCTGTGTTGCTCTATTCCCTCTGCATGAAAAATCATATTTAGCTATGCTTCAGTGGGGACCCAGTCAGACTATAGTCTACTTCACTGGCCAGGAATTGCAGCCATAAAATACTTTCCTGACAGACAACTGTCAGGAAAGTAACCCAAGTTTGAGCGCGTCTTTCAAATTTATTGTAGTAAGAGTGTCAGATATTGACTACTATGAGCAGATTGTGTAGGTTAGCCCTCATACTACAGGGAAGTGTGTATATGCTCTTGAAGTTATGAAATGCCATCAGGTCATGTCCATAGCAGTACCTGGAAACACTGCTCTGCAGGTACAAGACAGCTAGTTCCACTTACCAGTGAGAGGCAGCTGGGCTCCGCGAGTGAAGAGCTGAGCAGGCACCTGGTGAGGATTAATTCCATAGCGGAGCGGAAGCTGGGACACACCTCTACTATACTGCTTGCGGAAATAATCTGAGATGGCATCATCGTACTGTGCAGTGTGAGTGAATGCCTGCAGGAACAACAACATGTTACACTACATGCCACAAATTAGTAGAACTTTTAATAAGGTACCGCACAAAGGAAAGAGTGCACACAAACATCTACCATATTTTCTGGACCATAAGACGCACCTAAGTTGAGGACAAAAACAGGGTGAAAATAAATAAACCTGGTGCCTCTGTGTGGTGCAGGGGCATCTTGTGAATCTTTTCCCCTCAATCTCCCCCCCCCCCCGTACCTCCTGTGTCATCTGTCACTCTTGTTCTCCTGTGTCTTCCATGACTGGCACCTAGTAAGTGACATACTTACCAAGGCAGCCCCGCGATGAGCCGATGCAGGGGTTCCTTCCTTGTGTCAGCGCTGCTTCAGCTTATCGGGTCCTTGTGTAAGACTGAGTGGCCAATCCGGCAGGGGAACCGTCCAATCAGCACCCCTGTTCTAACTGGACACAGAGCTCAGTCACTGGCCAAGTATGGAACTCCAGCAGTGACTGGTCAGTGATGGAGCTCTGGTCCCACCAGTGGGACTGTCAGGTCTAGTGACAACAGCAGGTAATGCCGATTGGACAGTTCCCCTGCAGCGCCCCCGCCGGATTGGCCACTCAGTCTTAAACAAGGACCCGGTAAGCTGGAGCTATAGGGCATGAGGAAGAAATCCCAGCATAGCTCATGGCGGGACTCAAAACGGCTGCCTTGGTAAGTAGGTTACCTACTAGGGGGGCCAGTCACTGAAGACACAGGGGACAAAAGAGGCACGGGGTGGGTGGGGTTGTCATTGGGGACAGAAGAGGCACCGGAGGACAAAAGAAAGACACCACTGGGACAGAACCTTTTGACCATAAGACACCCCGACTCCCCCCCCCCCCTCCACACACTTTTGGGGGAGAAAAAGTGCATCTTATGGTCTGAAAAACAGTAATTTTCATTGGTAAATTTTACCATTTCCATGTAGTACAAGGGCCAACAGATTATGAATACTATGACTGAATGGTGTAGGTAGGTACACATTACATGGAGGTGGTTAAATTAGCCAATCAAAATTTGATGGTGTACATACAGTACACCAATCATTCTGTTGCCCAAAGAGTAACCGTCAGGCTGCAGAAGCTAATTTAAACCTCTATTCTCCTGTGTTAAACAGTTTAGAAGGAAGCCAAAAAGGCATTAGTGAAGATAAAAATCTTACCTTTGATGTGTGCTTATCAGCAAAGCTGTTAGACCCAAGCAGGACGCAAGCCGCATACTATACTGCAAAGCATTCTGGGGCCCTCCCCTCGGCTGCTAATTAGACGTTACAGCAGCTTGTAATCAGTCCAGCGCGTAGCACTGATAAATCTCCGGGCAGAGTACACTGCAGGAGTCAGCTATTGTTCCTAGCCACATGGCTCATTAATATTCACTGCACACTGTTATTCAGTACGAGCTTTTCTGTGATCAGGAAGCAGGCAGGACATGACGACACAATTGGCTTCATAGAAGACAGAAAAACATGGAACCTGCCATGAGCTGTCAGGAGCATCAATCTCCGCATATTCTATATAAAAATTCTGTGAAGTACAAACGTGGACAGTGAAATGCATATGTAATGTAAGTACAGCCAATCTTTAGCTACTGATATATGGGTTTATTTTCTCTGAGACCTTATACCTAACAGCTCCTCTTTAAAGAGGCACTATGGCAAAAACCGCTAGCAGATTTGTAAAACGCTAGCGGTTTTTGAAGCATTTTTCTTATGAAGAGTTTTGCGGTTTTGTGTAGCAGATTACAGATATTGTTACAGTAAAGCTACTGTAACAAAAACGCCTGGAAAACCGCTCTGATCTGGCGTTTTTCCTATACTTAACATTGGAGGCAGAAACGCCTCCGAAATCCAAAAAATGCTGTAGTCCGGGAATATGCGTTTCAGCTAAAACCGACCAGCACTGGTGTGCACCAGCCCATTGAAATACATTAGAAAAGCGGATTTACAGGCGGATGTGGCTGGCGGATCGCATCCAAATCCGCGCGGTGTGCACTGGGCCCTAGTGAATGGCAGTTGCTCTGTCCAACTGCCCAAAAAAAAAAAAAAAAAAAAAAGACAAAAACTGTAGCGAGCAGGGAAGCTGGCCAGCATTGTTTAACCACTTGATGACCAGTGTTAACACCCCCCCCCCTCCCTAACGACCAGCCTGTTTAGCTCAGCTGGGCAGCGCAGCTTCTTCAGCCTCCTGCACAGCCCAGCTATGGAGCCCAGCAATCGGACTCGCCTTTTTGTCCCTAAGGGGACATGCCGATGGAGGGATCTGATCGCTGTGGCAGTTTTTTCCCCCTCAGCCTGTATAGGCCGCTTATCCCTCCCTCCTCCCCTGACTTGGAACAGGACTGCGATCTGTCCTGTTCTGCCTCTTAGGCATCAGCCTATGAGAGGACGGCGATACCCAGCCAGAGGCCAGAGATCCTTGAGAGCGCAGCGATGTACAGTTGTAAACAAAGGGTATTTCTTTCCCCTTTCGTTTACAAACAGCCTGCTAGCCACGATCAGCAGCTAGTAGGCTAATCATGGAGATCCGCTCCATGCACTGGCAGGGAACGATCGCGCATGTGCGTGGCAGTACCCTGCCAAACTGCAGCTCCAGGACTTGACACCGCGGTCACGCCTATTGGCGTGAGGCGGTCTTGAAGTAGTTAAATCCTTTTTAGGGAATATCTTTATAAATAAAACCCTTGCTGAGAATCCCCTATTAAGAGATGGACTAGTCCAAAACCTGTTGCTTCTTGCTCTGCCTCCATGAGCAGCAAAATCCTCGACCAAGAAAGTAGTGGATTTTGCAGGGGATTGGAGAGGGGGGTTAAAGACCTCTCGTTCTGCCGCAGGATAGCGACGGTTTAACAGCGGCAAACATGCCTCACAGATAAAAGGGAAAAAGCCATTTTTAAACTGGCTTCAGTGTTTATATCACTGGATCAAACTGCCAAATTCCTGACTTGTTGCAAAAGAGATTAACGTGCGAATCCTTTACCAAAATAATCACTCCCATGTTCAGCTCACCTTCAAGGCCAGCTGGCAGCGCCTGTCTAATGTTGTGTCCTTCTGGTCAGATTTTTCCATCTCCTCTGCAATATTGGTGTAATCACTGGGGTCACAGAGAACAGTAACACGGGCGTGATTCTTTGCAGCTGCCCGCAACAGGGTTACACCACCTAAATAAATCACATATAATCCACAATGACTATAGATTGCATTTAGTGGTTTTGGCAGATAAACACCAACGTGGTAGGGATTGTCAATGAGATGCAAATAACTGTTATAAGACACAGCTCGGGGTCCCTTTAACTCAGACTTATCTGGGTCTTCCCAGCATCCTCCTGGCCCTCTCCGATAGAGGCACCAGTAACGTGCTGTTCTCTAAAGACAGAGCCGCACATGAGCAGGACTCTTACAGCGGCCGTTGTGACGACACAATGGCTATGCGCCGGGGAGAGTATGCGCAACTTCACCCAGAGTGGGCGCGTTACTGGAGCAGCCAGTGGGACAGCAGAGGGGGTCAGGAGGATGCTGGGAAACTCACAGGCGACAAAGGGCTGGAGGAAGCCCCAGGTTTTTTTTTTTTTTTTTTTTTAATTCCACAGCTCAGGGTCCCTTTAAAGCAGCACTACGTAAATGTATGCAGCTTGAAAATGAACCAACCGAATTCCACATTGATGGGATCCATTTGGTCCATTTTCAAGCTGTGTATATTTGCATAGAAATTTGCATAATACTGCATCAACTCAAGATTTGCATCCCCCTGACCATCCCTTAGTAGAGGATTGCCTGCTCTTAAGTTCTTATTTTTCCCCACTTTTCTTATGTTTTACAATGGAATAGTAGGAAAAGTAAATATGAACTCTGTGGCAGAGGCCCAGGTTAACCCTCACCCAACTCACACCATTAGTGTAGTGTAGTTAAGACAGGAGTGCCCAGATATCCAGTAATAAAAGGATTGTTCTGATCCACATAAAAAAATAAATAAAAATAAAATAAAACACCTTAGAGCTACTGACAAAAGGCGGCATCGGCTAGTTAATGGCCTTGCGGTAGCATTCCGCACTAGTTGCAGGTCTGTTTGGAAGGCCTATACAGAGAGCACTGCAGTAGTCCTGCCTTGATGTGATGGAGGCATAAACTAGGGTTGTAAGATCCGCTTAATCCTTGCAATGTTCCTTAGGGGGAAGAGGAATATTTCACAGCAGCAGAGATTTGATTCCTGAAGTTAAATTCCCCATCAGTACACAGGCAGGGCTGGTTCTCATGAAGCAAAGTGAAATATTTGCATCAGGTGCAGCGTTTACAGGGGCAGTTTGTATAGGTGTTTACACTTACAGCATGCAATCAGAGGAAAAGCAGCTAATTGTTCTGTGTGAGGAGTCTGAACATAATGGAGGGGGAGGCAGGAGTGTATCAGTGTTTCATTTGACTTGCACAGCAGAAGGGAGGAGGTGGCACAGCTGTCCTGACTGAGGAAAGGAGTGGCTGAGTGTGAGCAGTTTGTCACAGACTCACAGCTAGCCGGTTGTCTATTGTGTCGAGTTGCAGCATGTCATGTGAACATTAAATGAATTAGAGTAAATTGTCGGGTGCTGTGCAATTAATCCAAAAATCAGGGGTCGGGTGCATACGCCTGAGGAATTCAACTGACGAAACGCGTTATGTGCTCTGTGAAGCCAGACACGGAAGTTGCCTCTAGATGGCGTCCCCCGTGCCTCCACACTCCCCTTAGTTTTGGGCTAATGCGACCTTATGGTCGCACTAAGAGGACCCGCTAACCTCACAGTAGGTGCAACCTTATCGTCACATCAGGAAGATTGTACACCGTCACTGCTGCATCGTTATCAGACCTAGACCAAGAAGTTTGCTGTGTGGTAGCGTAATGTCCATTTAGACATCCCGCCCAGGTCAACCTGATTTGCAGCCAAAGCCATACCTATTGGTCACGCGAGTCAGAAAGGCCTTCGGCCACACCATTTTCTGATTGAGGTTTGGCCCATTGGTCAGTAATGACTGCGTACATGTATCTACATAAAGGCATGCCCTAAATATGTGGTATGTAGAATTCTAGCATTTGATTAATACATTGATTACATTTAATATACTCTGCGCTCACTAATGCTATGATATAAAGGCTCAATCTAAATTCCCACTATAGACTTGTCCCCATCATAGAATACTAGCTGATGGCCCAGCTTTGCCCGGGTCTGCATTTGGCTGGTGTTGGCTCTGCCCACTTTTCTAACCTTAACAATTACTCAATGACCAAGTTTAAGACCTCTGCAGTCTTTGGCATCAATAATTTGCATTGAAATTATTAGCGCATGCTTGTCTCTGGTTAGATTCAGACACTACAGCATCCACATAGATGAGCAGGGCTGCCAGCCTCCATATACCTCCCACTTCAGTTGCTTTTAAGTGTACAGAAAACTTGATTTACCTAGGGCTTCTTCCAGCCCCCTCCAGTCTATGTGGTCCCCTGCTGTCCTACTGATTCACTGTCAGCCCCAGTAAAGCCCCCCAACTGAGTCAGCCAGGGACCACTGCACATGCATGCCTCCTTGATTGTGCTCCTGTGGCAGGGTGCATTCTGCACCTGGTAAGAACATCTTTTCTGTACACTTAGGGAACCTTTAAATAATTTGTCTGCCTTGTTTAGTAAAATGCATTGTGCAATCAAACAATTTGTAGCTGCAGAGAGCTACAGACAAAATAGTGACCTTGGAGCTATGAAAGAAACCATGGAAAAACAAAAACTAGACTAAGCACTGAAAGATAAGTGTTAGCAGGGCATTGACCTGATTAACCCTAAAACACCCAGAAACTCTGCAAGCTAATAGTTACCGATATCAATCTGCTCCACAGCTTCCTCCACTGTGACACCAGGGGCAGACACGGTCTTCACAAAGGGATACAGGTTACACACAACCACTCTGTTAGGAATTAAACCAGGTTTAGTAAATGCATCAGTAAGAAGTTTTCCTCAATAAACTATGCAAAGCGAGGGCCCATTTTCACACACACAAAAAAAAAAAAAATAAAAACACCACACACTAAAAGTGTTATATGTGGTACAAGTAGGGGTAGTTGTAGCTCTCTGGCTGACAGCGGTCTTGTTTCAGTATTTTTAAATTTGAAGCCGATAACAATGTGCCACATTTAGGGCTCGTTTCCACTACAGCGAATCTGCATGCGTTTCCTGCATGCAGATTCGCTCAACCAACACAAGTGGATGGCGGCGATTCCACTTGTCAGGAATTCTGTGCGGCTCGTTATGCAGAAAAAAATCTGCATAGCAGAGCCGTCATAATTCGCACGCGAATCATCGGTCATATAACTAAATAGGAAAACCGCAAGCACTTGAGCAAGCAGTTGAGGTTTTTAAACGAAAAAGCACGGCGTTTGTTTAAAAACCCATGTCAATGCTTGCCGACATTGACATGGTTAAAATCGTGTCATTACAATCGTGAACGATTCCGCATGGAAATGCCAATGTTCCGCAAACGTATGCGGATTAGTTGACGCATTTTCCCGCGAGCAAATCGCACCGCACAAGTGGAAACATACCCTTAGTAGCAAAACTGACATAATTAGACCACCTGAACGAACAAAGTACACCATTAGCTTTCCAGCAGACAGCTCTCAGCAATAGGCACATTGAACAGAATTCCACCCATAGAAGCTAATTGATCAGTCCATATTATATTGCTCAGCCGTGCCCCCTGCTGTTTATAATTGTTAAAGAGACACTGAAGCGAAAAAAAAAAATTATGATTTGTATGTGTAGTACAGCTAAGAAATAAAACATTAAGATCAGATACATTAGTCTAATTGGTTCCAGTACAGGAAGAGTTCAGAAACTCCAGTTATCTCTATGCAAAAAAAGCAATTAAGCTCTGTGACTTTCAAAGTCAGTGGAGAGGGCTGTTATCTGACTTATATTATCTCAAGTGTTATTGAACTATTTACTTTTTCTCTGCCAGAGGAGAGGTCATTAGTTCACAGACTGCTCTAAAAGAATCATTTTGAATGCTGAGTGTTGTGTAATCTGGACTTACTGTATATAGAATGATGCAATGTTAGAAAAAAACACTATACCTGAAAAAAAAAATGAGAATATTTTCTTTGCTGCTAAACTTCTAGTAATTATTCATAGTACACAACCAATTCATTTTTTTTGCTTCAGTGTCTCTTTAAACATCTACAAAAGATGTAATATATCTGTTATTGCCCCAATACATGCAGATTGCATATACAATATCATCATTTTACCATTACCCAGGGAAGATCCTTTACCTGACATTGCTGAAGCCCTGTTTGGAAAGATCTGCTTGGTCTTCAGAAGTTTCCCTCGCCAGGATACCTGCAACAAGAAAATGTTCAGACACAAGCAGTACAGAAACCACAGAAGAAAGCTACAACACTGGGCAGGCACACCACCCCTTCCTTACTAGTACTTCTGTATGAAGCCACCATAAAAGTGAGAATCCAACCCAACTGCAGGTCAGGCAGTTCCACTTTACTCTGGAAACTGCTCTTCACCATCCCCAACATAGTAATGTGGCTCTCCACCATTCTTAATCAGGGAATGTGGGTGGGCAGCATTGTTATAGAACCAAGTTTGGCTTCCACTTTAAAGCTGGTGTGGAAGGAAAGCCATCATTACAGAACTTCGTTAGAGCTCAACGTTTATTACAGCTGTAACGAGATGCATATGATATGGAGGCTGCCATATTTCCTTTTAAAGAGGCTACTGAACCCTCCCCTTCCCCCAGGGATACTTACCACAGGAGGGGGAAGCCTCAGGGTCCCAATGAGGCTTCCCCCTCCCCTGTAGATTCAGGGAATCCAGTGCTGGCTCCCCAAATCCTCCCCCTACAAAGCTTGATTTTTTATTCACATCTCCAGGATCCAGTGCAGGTGCAGCAGCGGCTCTACGTTTGGGCTAGGCGGAAATAGCTGAACCCAATCATATCTGCTCTACTGTGCAGCAAAGGGACTCACGCATGCGAAGTAGAGCAGATTGATTGGGTTTGGCCATTTCCTTAACCCAAAGAGTGGTTAGTGCACCTGCTCAGGATCGAGTTAGGCAAATATTTAACTCGCACCACTTTGGGGGACCCTGGCACTTTAACAGAGGACAGAGAAATCTCGTTAGGATCCAGAGGCTTCCCCCATTCCGAGGCAAGTATCCCCCAGAGGGATTTTTTTAAATTTTAAATTAGATTCTCTTTAAATAATATCAGTTGCCTGGTAGCACTGACAATCCTCTGCCTCTAACACTTAGCCACAAACCCTGAACAAGCATGCAGCAGATCAGGCGTTTGACAATATTGTCAAGAGCTAACAAGATTAGCTGCATGAGTGTTTTAGACACTATTGCAACCAAAATAGATCAGGGCTGCCAGGTAACCAGTATTGTTTAAAAGGAAATAAATATGGCAGCATCCATATCCCTTGTTACAGCTGTCCTTTAAAGTAGTTCAGTAAATGTTAATTTGTTCCAATCAAACCATATTGCTTTTGACTCACCTGCATGCACTGCAGGGTGAAGGGTCTTCACACGTCCACCAAGCATCTCTGGAAATCCAGTAAGATCAGAGACATCTCTACAAAAGTAAAATGTATAAGATGTGTGGAGGTTTCACAACTACCGGTATACACAATAGTGACATGCCATCCCACAGCCATCTCCAGTAGCCTCAGAACCCTAAGGGCATGCTGATGCAATTTCTGTGTTTTCATAGGGTCATCAACACTAACATTTGCACAGTCAGGCCTACCAACAGGTCACAAAGAATACCATGATGTGAAGGGAGGCTAAGGCTGCCCATTAGAGATGGGAAGTTCGGATCTTTTCAATGATTCGAATCGCATCATTGAAAAGATCCAGATCTTTGATCCGAATAATTTTTACTAGGGAAGCATTCGGGGGTGAAATGACTAGCAGGAGAGGACTTTCCCTGCAGTGGACAGAGAAGGGGAGGGTGGTGGACAGACAGAAGGGGAGGATGGTGGACAAAGGGGTGAGCAGAGAGCAGAAATGTTTTTTGCACACATTATCCACATGTTGCAATCATATGCTCACAGTGAAAGAAAGCATTCCCCACCCTAATGTGTCCTGTTTTCACCTCCAACACACATCATAAATTTAGGGAGAAGTGAAGTGCAGCTGTTTAGAGCTGAGTGCAGGAGGATCATATTGCACTGCAATCACAGTGCCTGCCCTTCTAGCCCAGCACACTGTTTGCAAAGTTACTGAGCTGTGCTTCTGAGCCAAAAGTGTCCCATTTGTTCACTATGCAGCACTACGGAACAGAGTCTAAAATTAGCAGCACATTATAGCCAGTACATGTGCTCTACACATATGGCAGTGGCACCGATGTTCCCTCTCTCATCTACCTGTCCCTGCAAGGCTGGCTCTCCTCCAACAGAGCGATCCACCTGCGCTCTGCTTCCAGGACCCCCCCCCCCCCCCCCTGCCCGCTTGGGGGGGGGTTGCCACTCCTGGCTCCACCCCCTTTGTGATCCGAATCGTTCATTTTGGTGATCCGAATTTTTTGTGAGTCGAATCATCCGGATCAAAGATCCGAATCGTTCATGATCCGGACAACACTACTGCCCATAAACCGAAAGTGTTGTACTGTAGTCACATGTAATTTAACTAGGGCAGGGTTCCCCAAACTTTCAGTCAAGGGCCGGGTCAACATACTTCAGACTGCTGGGGAGCCAGAACATACATAAAATGACAATTTAAAAACATTACATTGAATCTAGGTATTGATTCCCCCCAATCAAGCCCGGAGGAGAACTCGCAGCAGACATTCAGTCATGCAGCGCCCGAAGAACATCTTTGTGCACCAGAAGCATACCCAGGTGACAACC